>NC_088422.1:105881198-105961198 GCF_034236695.1 Oncorhynchus nerka
TGTGGTGTCTACTGTCTGTCTGTATGTGCGGTGTCTACTGTCTGTCTGTATGTGTGGTGTCTACTGTCTGTCTGTATGTGTGGTGTCTACTGTCTGTCTGTATGTGCGGTGTCTACTGTCTGTCTGTATGTGTGGTGTCTACTGTCTGTCTGTATGTGTGGTGTCTACTGTCTGTCTGTATGTGCGGTGTCTACTGTCTGTCTGTATGTGCGGTGTCTACTGTCTGTCTGTATGTGCGGTGTCTACTGTCTGTCTGTATGTGCGGTGTCTACTGTCTGTCTGTATGTGTGGTGTCTACTGTCTGTCTGTATGTGTGGTGTCTACTGTCTGTCTGTATGTGTGGTGTCTACTGTCTGTCTGTATGTGTGGTGTCTACTGTCTGTCTGTATGTGTGGTGTCTACTGTCTGTCTGTATGTGTGGTGTCTACTGTCTGTCTGTGTGTGTGGTGTCTACTGTCTGTCTGTATGTGTGGTGTCTACTGTCTGTCTGTATGTGTGGTGTCTACTGTCTGTCTGTATGTGTGGTGTCTACTGTCTGTCTGTATGTGCGGTGTCTACTGTCTGTCTGTATGTGTGGTGTCTACTGTCTGTCTGTATGTGTGGTGTCTACTGTCTGTCTGTATGTGCGGTGTCTACAGTCTGTCTGTATGTGCGGTGTCTACTGTCTGTCTGTATGTGTGGTGTCTACTGTCTGTCTGTATGTGTGGTGTCTACTGTCTGTCTGTATGTGCGGTGTCTACTGTCTGTCTGTATGTGTGGTGTCTACTGTCTGTCTGTATGTGTGGTGTCTACTGTCTGTCTGTATGTGCGGTGTCTACTGTCTGTCTGTATGTGCGGTGTCTACTGTCTGTCTGTATGTGTGGTGTCTACTGTCTGTCTGTATGTGCGGTGTCTACTGTCTGTCTGTATGTGTGGTGTCTACTGTCTGTCTGTATGTGCGGTGTCTACTGTCTGTCTGTATGTGTGGTGTCTACTGTCTGTCTGTATGTGCGGTGTCTACTGTCTGTCTGTATGTGCGGTGTCTACTGTCTGTCTGTCTGTGTGGTGTCTACTGTCTGTCTGTATGTGTGGTGTCTACTGTCTAACATTCTGTCCAGGGGCTGTACTTGTACATCAAAGCAACATCAAGCTGTCTCACGCTATAGAAACAGAGGCTCCTGCCCTCTGGCTCCTTCTGGTTCGGACCAGGCTAACTGGCTGGGTCATACATTCCACCAGGCTGAGGTTGAGGCTGTGCAGCTGTGGGAGCAGAGCCATGAGTTCTCCCTGTCGCTGTATCCCCTCACCAGCAGTCCTGTCTGGGCAACACGCTGCCCTGCTGTAATGGGTCCCCTCCCTCCACTGTGTAACATCGGTCCTGTCTGTGTTCTGGGTCCCCTCCCTCCCTCCCTCCCCTCCCTCCCTCCCTCCCTCCCTCCCTCCCTCCCTCCCTCCCTCCCTCCACTGTGTAACATCGGTCCTGTCTGTGTTCAGGGTCCCCTCCCTCCCTCCCTCCCTCCCTCCACTGTCTAACATGGGTCCTGTCTGTGTTCTGTCTGTCCATCTACCAGGATGTTGCTGAGGCGATGCAGCTGCAGAGCAGAGCCATGCGTTCTCCCCGTCGTTGTATCCCCCACCAGCAGTCCTGTCTGGGTAACACGCTGCCCTGCTGCGACCCCTGCGATACCCGCTACCCCCGAATGTTCGGCTCCATCTGCTACTGCCGTCGGACGGCCTGCGCCGGGGCTCACCGGCGTCCCTAAAACACTCCTAGAAAACCCTCTACGGCCCCCTCCTCTCACGGTGGGGCCCCTTTCTCTGCCAGTCTACAGTCAGTATCTAATCCATATCCGCAAGGCTTGATTTTATGAGCACGCAAACAAAGACTATACATCCCAGGATGCATCAGTGAGACCGGCCAATAGGACACTCCTTACGTTGTATTTTCTTCTTGATGTTAACTCTGGTTGTGTTTTATTTTTTATTTGATTTTTTTCCCGATAGGTTAAATGGATGTTACGTTGGGTGTACATTTATCGTTCAATGAATGTCGAAAGACAAATCAATCTCTAAAAAGGCAATATAATTGTCTAAAAAAAAATTGCCTTCGATTTCTTTTTTTTTTTTTTGTTAATTATTTTTAATCAATAATAAAAAAAACTGTGAACATATTTTTTTTTTTTTAAAAGAGACCAGAATGTAAAATACTTACATGACTCAAATCAAAAGTTGACATTTAAAGTTTTGTTTATTGATTTTAAATAGTGAATCAGGTTCCGTATGTTCAATCATGTGCCCAGAGTCTGAACAGTAGTCTAATTGTGAGGCAGAACAGTTTCTGCTACGTGGTTTAAGACTCCAGTATGTGAAACTAGCATAATGAATTATATATATATATATTTAAATATCTGTAGTTGATATATTCCATAATAGGGAAACAGCTTTTTATTAAAAACAATTGTATTCAATTGGCAGCCATTATTTTGAAAGTCCAACACTCTCTCTACGTAACTTAAAGAAATCAGTGCAAATAGTAATTTATTGTATCTTATGAATGAAAATGAAATAAATAAAAAAAAGTAATTATTTTGTGTCATAGAAAAGAAAAATGGTCTCTGAACTGACATTTCAAATGACAATGATACATAACATTATATACTAGGGGCTTATCTCCTTTGGCATTCATAAACACACTGTGATGATACATAACGTCATATACTAGGGGTTATCTCCTTTAGGATTCATAAACACACTGTGATGATACATAACATTATATACTAGGGGCTTATCTCCTTTAGGATTCATAAACACACTGTGATGATACATAACGTCATATACTAGGGGTTATCTCCTTTAGGATTCATAAACACACTGTGATGATACATAACATTATATACTAGGGGTTATCTCCTTTAGGATTCATAAACACACTGTGATGATACATAACGTCATATACTAGGGGATATCTCCTTTAGGATTCATAAACACACTGTGATGATACATAACGTCATATACTAGGGGATATCTCCACTAAATGGTAGCCTCTAGGGGATATCTCCACTAAATGGCAGCCTCTAGGTGATATCTCCACTAAATGGCAGCCTCTAGGTGATATCACAACTAAATGGTAGCCTCTAGGTGATATCACCACTAAATGGTAGCCTCTAGGTGATATCACCACTAAATGGCAGCCTAGCCTCTAGGTGATATCACCACTAAATGGTAGCCTCTAGGGGATATCACCACTAAATGGCAGCCTCTAGGTGATATCACCACTAAATGGCAGCCTCTAGGTGATATCTCCACTAAATGGCAGCCTCTAGGTAATATCACCACTAAATGGCAGCCTCTAGGTGATATCACCACTAAATGGTAGCCTCTAGGGGATATCACCACTAAATGGCAGCCTCTAGGTGATATCACCACTAAATGGCAGCCTCTAGGTAATATCACCACTAAATGGCAGCCTCTAGGTGATATCACCACTAAATGGCAGCCTCTAGGTAATATCACCACTAAATGGCAGCCCTAGGTGATATCACCACTAAATGGCAGCCTCTAGGTGATATCACCACTAAATGGCAGCCTCTAGGTGATATCACCACTAAATGGCAGCCTCTAGGTGATATCACCACTAAATGGTAGCCTCTAGGTAATATCACCACTAAATGGCAGCCTCTAGGTGATATCACCACTAAATGGCAGCCTCTAGGGGATATCTCCACTAAATGGCAGCCTCTAGGTGATATCACCACTAAATGGCAGCCTCTAGGTGATATCACCACTAAATGGCAGCCTCTAGGTGATATCACCACTAAATGGCAGCCTCTAGGTGATATCACCACTAAATGGCAGCCTCTAGGTGATATCACCACTAAATGGCAGCCTCTAGGTGATATCACCACTAAATGGCAGCCTCTAGGTGATATCACCACTAAATGGCAGCCTCTAGGTGATATCACCACTAAATGGCAGCCTCTAGGTGATATCTCCACTAAATGGCAGCCTCTAGGTGATATCTCCACTAAATGGCAGCCTCTAGGTGATATATCCACTAAATGGCAGCCTCTAGGTGATATCTCCACTAAATGGCAGCCTCTAGGTGATATCTCCACTAAATGGCAGCCTCTAGGTGATATCTCCACTAAATGGCAGCCTCTAGGTGATATCTCCACTAAATGGCAGCCTCTAGGTGATATCTCCACTAAATGGCAGCCTCTAGGTGATATCTCCACTAAATGGCAGCCTCTAGGTAATATCTATTTTGGCATGCATAAACACACTCACCATTACTGCCCCTTAAAGGTCAACGCTACTGCCCCTTAAAGGTCAACGCTACTGCCCATTAAAGGTCAATGCTACTGCCCTTTAAAGGTCAAGACAACTGCCCTTAAAGGTATCACTACTGCAGCCTCTAGGTCAAAGCTCCCCTTAATATCAACCACTTAGCCTCTAGGTCAATGCTACTGCCCTTTAAAGGTCAAGACAACTGCCCCTTAAAGATCATCACTACTGCCCCTTAAAGGTCAACGCTACTGCCCCTTAAAGGTCAATGCTACTGCCCTTTAAAGGTCAAGTCAACTGCCCCTTAAAGGTCATCACTACTGCCCCTTAAAGGTCATCACTACTGCCCCTTAAAGGTCAACACTACTGCCCTTTAAAGGTCAACGCTACTGCCCCTTAAAGGTCAATGCTACTGCCCTTTAAAGGTCAAGACAACTGCCCCTTAAAGATCATCACTACTGCCCCTTAAAGGTCAATGCTACTGCCCCTTAAAGGTCAATGCTACTGCCCTTTAAAGGTCAATGCTACTGCCCTTTAAAGGTCAAGACAACTGCCCCTAAAAGGTCAACACTACTGCCCCTTAAAGGTCAACACTACTGCCCTTAAAGGTCAATGCTACTGCCCTTTAAAGGTCAAGACAACTGCCCCTTAAAGGTCAACACTACTGCCCTTTAAAGGTCAACGCTACTGCCCCTTAAAGGTCAATGCTACTGCCCCTTAAAGGTCAACGCTACTGCCCCTTAAAGGTCAACCCAACTGCCCTCTAAAGGTCAACACTACCACTCTGGGTATTCTCTACCTCCCTGAGACAACCACTTAAAGGTCAACACTCTCTAACACCTGAAAGGTCAAGCCACCTTAAAGGGTACTCTCTAACACCCTGAGACAACCCTCTGGGTATTCTCTAACACCCTGAGACAACCACTCTGGGTATTCTCTAACACCCTGATACAACCGCTCTGGGTATTCTCCAACACCCTGAGACTCTGGGTAACCTAACACCCTGATACTGGGTATTCTCTAACACCCTGATACAACCACTCTGGGTATTCTCTAACACCCTGATACAACCACTCTGGGTATTCTCTAACACCCTGAGACAACCCCTCTGGGTGTTCTCTAACACCCTGAGACAACCCCTCTGGGTATTCTCTAACACCCTGAGACAACCACTCTGGGTATTCTCTAACACCCTGAGACAGCCACTCTGGGTATTCTCTAACACCCTGAGACAACCACTCTGGGTGTTCTCTAACACCCTGAGACAACCCCTCTGGGTATTCTCTAACACCCTGAGACAACCACTCTGGGTATTCTCCAACACACTGAGACAACCACTCTGGGTATTCTCTAACACCCTGAGACAACCACTCTGGGTATTCTCTAACACCCTGAGACAACCACTCTGGGTATTCTCTAACACCCTGAGATAACCACTCTGGGTATTCTCTAACACCCTGAGACAACCACTCTGGGTATTCTCTAACACCCTGAGACAACCACTCTGGGTATTCTCTAACACCCTGAGACAACCACTCTTGGGTATCCTCTAACACCCTGAGACAATGACTCTGGGTATTCTCTAACACCCTGAGACAACCACTCTGGGTATTCTCTACCACCCTGAGACAACCACTCTGGGTATTCTCTAACACCCTGAGACAACCACTCTGGGTATTCTCTAACACCCTGAGACAACCACTCTGGGTATTCTCTAACACCCTGAGACAACCACTCTGGGTATTCTCTAACACCCTGAGATAACCACTCTGGGTATTCTCTAACACCCTGAGACAACCACTCTGGGTATTCTCTAACACCCTGAGACAACCACTCTGGGTATTCTCTAACACCCTGAGACAATGACTCTGGGTATTCTCCAACACCCTGAGACAACCACTCTGGGTATTCTCCAACACCCTGAGACAACCACTCTGGGTATTCTCTAACACCCTGAGACAACCACTCTGGGTATTCTCTAACCCCCTGAGACAACCACTCTGGGTATTCTCCAACACACTGAGACAACCACTCTGGGTATTCTCTAACACCCTGAGACAACCACTCTGGGTATTCTCTAACACCCTGAGACAATGACTCTGGGTATTCTCCAACACCCTGAGACAACCACTCTGGGTATTCTCCAACACCCTGAGACAACCTCTCTGGGTATTCTCTAACACCCTGAGACAACCACTCTGGGTATTCTCTAACACCCTGAGACAACCACTCTCGGTATTCTCTAACACCCTGAGACAACCACTCTGGGTATTCTCTAACACCCTGAGACAATGACTCTGGGTATTCTCTAACACCCTGAGACAACCACTCTGGGTATTCTCTACCACACTGAGACAACCACTCTGGGTATTCTCTAACACCCTGAGACAACCACTCTGGGTATTCTCTAACACCCTGAGACAACCACTCTGGGTATTCTCTAACACCCTGAAATAACCACTCTGGGTATTCTCTAACACCCTGAGACAACCACTCTGGGTATTCTCTAACACCCTGAGACAACCACTCTGGGTATTCTCTAACACCCTGAGACAACCACTCTGGGTATTCTCTAACACCCTGAGACAATGACTCTGGGTATTCTCCAACATCCTGAGACAACCACTCTGGGTATTCTCCAACACCCTGAGACAACCACTCTGGGTATTCTCTAACACCCTGAGACAACCGCTCTGGGTATTCTCTAACACCCTGAGACAACCACTCTGGGTATTCTCTAACACCCTGAGACAACCACTCTGGGTATTCTCTAACCCCCTGAGACAACCACTCTGGGTATTCTCCAACACACTGAGACAACCACTCTGGGTATTCTCTAACACCCTGAGACAACCACTCTGGGTATTCTCTAACACCCTGAGACAATGACTCTGGGTATTCTCCAACACCCTGAGACAACCACTCTGGGTATTCTCCAACACCCTGAGACAACCTCTCTGGGTATTCTCTAACACCCTGAGACAACCACTCTGGGTATTCTCTAACACCCTGAGACAGCCACTCTGGGTATTCTCTAACACCCTGAGACAACCACTCTGGGTGTTCTCTAACACCCTGAGACAACCCCTCTGGGTATTCTCTAACACCCTGAGACAACCACTCTGGGTATTCTCCAACACACTGAGACAACCACTCTGGGTATTCTCTAACACCCTGAGACAACCACTCTGGGTATTCTCTAACCCCCTGAGACAACCACTCTGGGTATTCTCCAACACACTGAGACAACCACTCTGGGTATTCTCTAACACCCTGAGACAACCACTCTGGGTATTCTCTAACACCCTGAGACAACCACTCTGGGTATTCTCTAACACCCTGAGACAACCACTCTGGGTATTCTCTAACACCCTGAGACAACCACTCTGGGTATTCTCTAACACCCTGAGACAACCACTCTGGGTATTCTCTAACACCCTGAGACAACCACTCTGGGTATTCTCTAACACCCTGAGACAACCACTCTGGGTATTCTCTAACACCCTGAGACAACCACTCTGGGTATTCTCCAACACCCTGAAACAACCACTCTGGGTATTCTCTAACACCCTGAGACAACCACTCTGGGTATTCTCTAACACCCTGAGACAACCACTCTGGGTATTCTCTAACACCCTGAGACAACCACTCTGGGTATTCTCTAACACCCTGAGACAACCACTCTGGGTATTCTCTAACACCCTGAGACAACCACTCTGGGTATTCTCTAACACCCTGAGACAACCACTCTGGGTATTCTCTAACACCCTGAGACAATGACTCTGGGTATTCTCCAACATCCTGAGACAACCACTCTGGGTATTCTCCAACACCCTGAGACAACCACTCTGGGTATTCTCTAACACCCTGAGACAACCACTCTGGGTATTCTCTAACACCCTGAGACAACCACTCTGGGTATTCTCTAACACCCTGAGACAACCACTCTGGGTATTCTCTAACCCCCTGAGACAACCACTCTGGGTATTCTCCAACACACTGAGACAACCACTCTGGGTATTCTCTAACACCCTGAGACAACCACTCTGGGTATTCTCTAACACCCTGAGACAATGACTCTGGGTATTCTCCAACACCCTGAGACAACCACTCTGGGTATTCTCCAACACCCTGAGACAACCTCTCTGGGTATTCTCTAACACCCTGAGACAACCACTCTGGGTATTCTCTAACACCCTGAGACAACCACTCTGGGTATTCTCTAACACCCTGAGACAACCATCTGGGTATTCTCTAACACCCTGATACAACCGCTCTGGGTATTCTCCAACACCCTGAGACAACCACTCTGGGTATTCTCTAACACCCTGATACAACCGCTCTGGGTATTCTCTAACACCCTGAGACAACCCCTCTGGGTGTTCTCTAACACCCTGAGACAACCCCTCTGGGTATTCTCTAACACCCTGAGACAACCACTCTGGGTATTCTCTAACACCCTGAGACAGCCACTCTGGGTATTCTCTAACACCCTGAGACAACCACTCTGGGTGTTCTCTATCACCCTGAGACAACCCCTCTGGGTATTCTCTAACACCCTGAGACAACCACTCTGGGTATTCTCCAACACACTGAGACAACCACTCTGGGTATTCTCTAACACCCTGAGACAACCACTCTGGGTATTCTCCAACACCCTGAAACAACCACTCTGGGTATTCTCTAACACCCTGAGACAACCACTCTGGGTATTCTCTAACACCCTGAGAAAACCACTCTGGGTATTCTCTAACACCCTGAGACAACCACTCTGGGTATTCTCTAACACCCTGAGACAACCACTCTGGGTAATTCTCTAACACCCTGAGACAACCACTCTGGGTAATTCTCTAACACCCTGAGACAACCACTCTGGGTAATTCTCTAACACCCTGAGACAACCACTCTGGGTAATTCTCTAACACCCTGAGACAATGACTCTGGGTATTTCCCTAGCGTGTCCCTACTGGATCTCTTCACATGACACCAAAGTCTGATGTGGTGAGTCAACAAGGCAGTCTTTATGCTTTGTGTCTCCCTGGGCTTTTGTAGGCCACCAGCTGACACCCTCACTACGTCACTAATAAACACACAAACCATCTTCTTCTCAATAAGAGCTGGGTTCAAACATGATTTCATATCTGTCAAATACCTTTGAGCGTTTAATCTAGCCTGCCTGGAGTTTTGTAACTATTCTGTTGTTCAGCTCAACTATTCAGCTCAATGATTTTAAATAGTATTTGAACCCAGGGGGTTTATGGGAAGACAGTGTTAGGCCCTCAGTTTTTTTTTTTAAACTAGGCAAGTCAGTTAAGAACAAATTCTTATTTTACAATGACGTCCTACCAAGGCCAGGCCTATGGGACTCCTGATCACAGCTGGTTGTGATACACCCTGGAATGGAACCGGGGTCTGTAGTGACTCCTCTAGCACTGAGATGCAGTACCTTAGACTACTGTGAGACAGCCTGGAATTTAACCAGGGTCTGTAGTGACGCCTCTAGCACTGAGAAGTAGTGACTTAGACCGCTGTGATACAGCCTGGAATTGAACCAGGGTCTGTAGTGACGCCTCTAGCACTGAGATCCAGTGACCCTTGATGCTCTGACTTAGGTAGCCTGGTTTCTCTTTTGAGTTGTGGGTGTTTGTTTTCCGTGTCAGCGCACACGCTACGGTTTCGGTTTAGTTCATTCACGTTGTCGTTTATTGTTTTGTTCAGTGTTCATGATTCTTATTAAATATTATGGACACTTACCACGCTGCGCATTGGTCCTCCTCCGATCCTTCCTACTACTACTCCTCGTCCTTTTGAATGACTTTGATAGTGACTATGAATATACTGCAGTTGAGTTATTTAGGGGTCTTTCAATAATCATTGTCATAATAGTTGTTTACTATTTGGTTATTAGGATCCCCATTAGCTTTGGCAGAAGCTGCTCTTCCTGGGGTCCACAAAAACAAGACAAGTTACATGACAAGTTGTTGAACCGATGGACAGTCAGAGGTCTTGTTTTGTTAAGTCTTCGTTGTTGTTGAACTCATGGACCGTCAGAGGTCTTGTTTTGTTAAGTCTTCGTTGTTGTTGAACTGATGGACCGTCAGCGGTCTTGTTTGGTTAAGTCTTCGTTGTTGTTGAACTCATGGACCGTCAGAGGTCTTGTTTGGTTAAGTCTTCGTTGCTGTTGAACTCATGGACCGTCAGAGGTCTTGTTTGGTTAAGTCTCCGTTGTTGTTGAACTCATGGACCGTCAGAGGTCTTGTTTTGTTAAGTCTTCATTGGTGAGGGAAATGACTGTACATTATCTGACTGTGAGCCAATTATACTTCAAACTGCTGCGAAACATTGTGCTTTGAATTAAGAGCACTCGTCTAACGACTGAGCTGTTACCAATGTGATGGACCGTGCTATCTCTTCATTCAAAGACTTATGGACACTCTTACTGACAGTTGTGGCTGCTTTGCGCGATGTATTGTTGTCTCTACCTTCTTGCCCTCTGTGCCCAATCATGTTTGTAACATGTTTTGTGCTACTACCATGTTGTATTGCTACCATGTTGTTGTCATGTTGTGCTGCTACCATGTTGTGATGCTACCATGTTGTTGTCATGTTGTATTGCTACCATGTTGTTGTCATATTGTGCTGCTACCATGTTGATGTCATGTTGTGATGCTACCATGTTGTGTTGCTGCCATGTTGTGTTTCTACCATGTTATCATGTTGTGTTGCTACCATGTTGTTGTCATGTTGTATTGCTACCATGTTGATGTCATGTTGTGTTGCTACCATGTTGATGTCATGTTGTGTTGCTACCATGTTGTGTTGCTGCCATGTTGTGTTGCTACCATGTTATCATGTTGTGTTGCTACCATGTTGTTGTCATGTTGTGTTGCTACCATGTTGTGTTGCTGCCATGTTGTTGTCATGTTGTGTTGCTACCATGTTATCATGTTGTGTTGCTACCATGCTGTGTTGTCATGTGTTGCTACCATGTTGTGTCATGTTGTGCTGCTACCATGTTGTGCACCTGCCATGTTGTGTTGCTACCATGCTGTGTTGTCATGTGTTGCAGCCAAGTTGTGTTGTCATGTGTTGCTGCATTGTTGTATCATGTTGTGTTGCTGCCATGTTGAGTTGCTACCATGTTGTTATCATGTTGTTCTGCTACCATGTTGTGTCATGTTGTGTTGCTACCATGTTGTGTTGCTACCATGTTGTGATCATGTGTTGCTACCATGCTGTGTTGTCATGTGTTGCTACCATGCTGTGTTGTCATGTGTTGCTGCCATGCTGTGTTGTCATGTGTTGCTGCCATGCTGTGTTGTCATGTGTTGCTGCCATGCTATGTTGTCATGTGTTGCTGCCATGCTGTGTTGTCATGTGTTGCTGCCATGCTGTGTTGTCATGTGTTGCTGCCATGTTGTGATCATGTTGTGTTGCTACCATGTTGTGTTGCTACCATGTTGTGATCATGTGTTGCTACCATGTTGTGATCATGTGTTGCTACCATGTTGTGATCATGTGTTGCTACCATGTTGTGATCATGTGTTGCTACCATGTTGTGATCATGTGTTGCTACATGTTGTGTTGCTGCCATGCTGTGTTGTCATGTGTTGCTGCCATGTTGTTGTCATGTGTTGCTACCATGTTGTGTTGCTGTGTTGTCATGTGTTGCTACCATGCTGTGTTGTCATGTGTTGCTGCCATGCTGTTTTTGTACCTGTTGTAAATCATGTGTTGCTGCCATGCTGTGTTGTCATGTGTTGCTGCCATGCTGTGTTGTCATGTGTTGCTGCCATGCTGTGTTGTCAGTCTTGCTCCCATGCTTGCTGTTATGTGTTTTGTCCATGTCTTGGGCTGATCTTAAAGGTTGTAAAATAAATAAATTTGTTCTTAACTGTGGGCTGCAGATCTTAAAGGTTGAATAAAAAATGTTCCATTGTGGGCTGCAGTCTTAAATTTGCTGAGAATCAGTGGTGGAACACTGATCCAACAGTCTTAGGAGGTTGAGTCTGTTCCTTCATCAGTCTGTGGGCTGCAGTCTTAGGAGGTTGAGTCTGTTCCTTCATCAGTCTGTGGGCTGCAGTCTTAGGAGGTTGAGTCTGTTCCTTTATCAGTCTGTGGGCTGCAGTCTTAGGAGGTTGAGTCTGTTCCTTCATCAGTCTGTGGGCTGCAGTCTTAGGAGGTTGAGTCTGTTCCTTTATCAGTCTGTGGGCTGCAGTCTTAGGAGGTTGAGTCTGTTCCTTCATCAGTCTGTGGGCTGCAGTCTTAGGAGGTTGAGTCTGTTCCTTCATCAGTCTGTGGGCTGCAGTCTTAGGAGGTTGAGTCTGTTCCTTCATCAGTCTGTGGGCTGCAGTCTTAGGAGGTTGAGTCTGTTCCTTCATCAGTCTGTGGGCTGCAGTCTTAGGAGGTTGAGTCTGTTCCTTTATGCTGTGGGCTGCAGTCTTAGGAGGTTGAGTCTGTTCCTTCATCAGTCTGTCTGTGGGCTGCAGTCTTAGGAGGTTGAGTCTGTTCCTTTATCAGTCTGTGGGCTGCAGTCTTAGGAGGTTGAGTCTGTTCCTTCATCAGTCTGTGGGCTGCAGTCTTAGGAGGTTGAGTCTGTTCCTTCATCAGTCTGTGGGCTGCAGTCTTAGGAGGTTGAGTCTGTTCCTTTATCAGTCTGTGGGCTGCAGTCTTAGGAGGTTGAGTCTGTTCCTTCATCAGTCTGTGGGCTGCAGTCTTAGGAGGTTGAGTCTGTTCCTTTATCAGTCTGTGGGCTGCAGTCTTAGGAGGTTGAGTCTGTTCCTTCATCAGTCTGTGGGCTGCAGTCTTAGGAGGTTGAGTCTGTTCCTTTATCAGTCTGTGGGCTGCAGTCTTAGGAGGTTGAGTCTGTTCCTTCATCAGTCTGTGGGCTGCAGTCTTAGGAGGTTGAGTCTGTTCCTTCATCAGTCTGTGGGCTGCAGTCTTAGGAGGTTGAGTCTGTTCCTTCATCAGTCTGTGGGCTGCAGTCTTAGGAGGTTGAGTCTGTTCCTTTATCGGTCTGTGGGCTGCAGTCTTAGGAGGTTGAGTCTGTTCCTTCATCAGTCTGTGGGCTGCAGTCTTAGGAGGTTGAGTCTGTTCCTTTATCAGTCTGTGGGCTGCAGTCTTAGGAGGTTGAGTCTGTTCCTTTATCAGCAGTGTTCTCTGTGGGCTGCAGTCTTAGGAGGTTGAGTCTGTTCCTTCATCAGTCTGTGGGCTGCAGTCTTAGGAGGTTGAGTCTGTTCCTTCATCAGTCTGTGGGCTGCAGTCTTAGGAGGTTGAGTCTGTTCCTTCATCAGTCTGTGGGCTGCAGTCTTAGGAGGTTGAGTCTGTTCCTTCATCAGTCTGTGGGCTGCAGTCTTAGGAGGTTGAGTCTGTTCCTTCATCAGTCTGTGGGCTGCAGTCTTAGGAGGTTGAGTCTGTTCCTTCATCAGTCTGTGGGCTGCAGTCTTAGGAGGTTGAGTCTGTTCCTTTATCAGTCTGTGGGCTGCAGTCTTAGGAGGTTGAGTCTGTTCCTTCATCAGTCTGTGGGCTGCAGTCTTAGGAGGTTGAGTCTGTTCCTTTATCAGTCTGTGGGCTGCAGTCTTAGGAGGTTGAGTCTGTTCCTTCATCAGTCTGTGGGCTGCAGTCTTAGGAGGTTGAGTCTGTTCCTTCATCAGTCTGTGGGCTGCAGTCTTAGGAGGTTGAGTCTGTTCCTTCATCAGTCTGTGGGCTGCAGTCTTAGGAGGTTGGTCTGTTCCTTTATCAGTCTGTGGGCTGCAGTCTTAGGAGGTTGAGTCTGTTCCTTCATCAGTCTGTGGGCTGCAGTCTTAGGAGGTTGAGTCTGTTCCTTCATCAGTCTGTGGGCTGCAGTCTTAGGAGGTTGAGTCTGTTCCTTCATCAGTCTGTGGGCTGCAGTCTTAGGAGGTTGAGTCTGTTCCTTCATCAGTCTGTGGGCTGCAGTCTTAGGAGGTTGAGTCTGTTCCTTCATCAGTCTGTGGGCTGCAGTCTTAGGAGGTTGAGTCTGTTCCTTCATCAGTCTGTGGGCTGCAGTCTTAGGAGGTTGAGTCTGTTCCTTCATCAGTCTGTGGGCTGCAGTCTTAGGAGGTTGAGTCTGTTCCTTCATCAGTCTGTGGGCTGCAGTCTTAGGAGGTTGAGTCTGTTCCTTTATCAGTCTGTGGGCTGCAGTCTTAGGAGGAGTCTGTTCCTTCATCAGTCTGTGGGGGAGGTTGATTTGTGTCTGTTCCTTTAGTCTGTGGGATCTGAGGCCGGATGAGGTCATTATTTCACCCTGAAGTGGTTTTGTGAAGAAAAGTAAGTCTAACTCTTAACTATAGGCGACATTTCACAGGCTTCAGAAAATAGTTAAAAGGCATAAAGGCCCAGAGGTTGAGTCAGTTCAGTCAACATTCTGTTATTCCTGTGTTTTATATCATACTGTACAACAGCTGATGAAACTAACACTGTACAAGTGTGACATTATTGTTTTAATCGATGTTATTTCCTGATAGTTGCTGGTTGAAAATACAATCTACACAGGACTCTCTAATCAGCGGGTTTGTATGGGCGGGAGTTTCGGGCTCTCCATGATGACATCACCTTGGGGTAATAGACCAATAATAAAGAGAGTTCCAAACCTCTCTGCCAATAACAGCTAGTTTACACTTTTCCTCCTCCCCACTCAGTTTACTCCAAGTCAGGCCTAGAAAAATTATTTCTTGAGAAATGTTTTTGTTTGTTTGTTGCTAATAAGCTAATTTTGCAAATTTCTTTTCATCGAAATCTATTACACTAAGTTACTTAAATGTTACCTAGACATGATTTTATAAGTTACTTAAATGTTACGTAGAAATTATTTGATAAGTTACTTAAATGTTACCTAGACATGATTTAATAAGTTACTTAAATGTTACCTAGACATGATTTCTAGTGGTTTCAACTAATGCTGCTAGTCAAGAAAAGGTTTGTCTGAGTTTACAATGATACCTCTGGTGATTGGAAGACCTTGATAGAAAGCTGTAGTGATTATTGGTTACCGTTGTAGCGAATCAGACCCCCAGCCAGAGGTCATACACATCATGCCACCGGGGAAGTCATTGTTGGACTCAGCTAGTGATTGGTTACCGTTGTAGCGGATCAGACCCCAGCCAGAGGTCATACACATCATGCCACCGGGGAAGTCATTGTTGGACTCAGCTAGTGATTGGTTACCGTTGTAGCGGATCAGACCCCAGCCAGAGGTCATACACATCATGCCACCGGGGAAGTCATTGTTGGACTCAGCTAGTGATTGGTTACCGTTGTAGCTGGTCAGACCCCAGCCAGAGGTCACACACTTCATGCCACCGGGGAAGTCATCGTTGGACTCAGCGACACATGGACACATGGGTCCCCCATGCTCACAGAACGGGACGGCCGAGTGTTGAAGAGCGTAGCGTGTAAAAATCACAACATCAGCACACTGACTGTTGGTCAGGAGCTTAATGAAATGGGTTTCCGTGGCCGAGCAGCCGCACACAAGCCTAAGATCACCATACGTAATGCCAAGAGTCGGCTGGAGGGGTTGCAAAACTCCGACGCCATTGGACTGTGGAGCAGTGGAAACACTGGGTTTGGCAAATCTGTGTTTGGCGGAAGGCAGGAGAACGCTACCTGCCCCAATGCATAGTACTAACTCCACGTTGTTTTGGTGGAGGAGGAATACTGGTCTGGGGCTGTTTTTCATAATTCACGCTCCTTAGTTCCAAGTGAAGGGGAAATGTTAACGCTACAGCATAGAATGACATTCTAGAATATTCTGTGCTTCCAACTTTGCGGCCACAGTTTGGTGAAGGCCCTTTCACGTGACAATGCCCCCGTGCACAAAATGGTTTGTCGAGAACGGTGTGGAAGAACTTGACCGGCCTGCACAGAGCCCTGACTTCAACCCCATCAAACACATTCGGGATGATTTGGAAAGCCGACTGCAAGCCAGGCCGAATCGGCCGACATCAGTGCCCGACCTCCCTAATGCTCTTGTGGCTGAATGGAAGCAAGTCCGCCTGCAGCAATGTTCCAACATCTAGTGGAAAGCCTTCCCAGAAGAGTGGAGGCTGTTATAGCAGCAATGTTCCAACATCTAGTGGAGAGCCTTCCCAGAAGAGTGGAGGCTGTTATAGCAGCAATGTTCCAACATCTAGTGGAGAGCCTTCCCAGAAGAGTGGAGGCTGTTATAGCAGCAATGTTCCTACATCTAGTGGAAAGCCTTCCCAGAAGAGTGGAGGCTGTTATAGCAGCAATGTTCCAACATCTAGTGGAAAGCCTTCCCAGAAGAGTGGAGGCTGTTATAGCAGCAATGTTCCCATCTAGTGGAAGCCTTCCCAGAAGAGTGGAGGCTGTTATAGCAGCAATGTTCCAACATCTAGTGGAAAGCCTTCCCAGAAGAGTGGAGGCTGTTATAGCAGCAATGTTCCAACATCTAGTGGAAAGCCTTCCCAGAAGAGTGGAGGCTGTTATAGCAGCAATGTTCCAACATCTAGTGGAAAGCCTTCCCAGAAGAGTGGAGGCTGTTATAGCAGCAATGTTCCAACATCTAGTGGAAAGCCTTCCCAGAAGAGTGGAGGCTCTAGTTTCCCATGTTATAACAGCAATGTTCCTACATCTAGTGGAAAGCCTTCCCAGAAGAGTGGATGCTGTTATAGCAGCAAAGGGGGGGGACAAACTCCCTATTAATGCCCATGTTCGATGAGCAGGTGTCCACATACATTTGGTCATGTCGTATATTGTTGCTATCTCGTCACCGAGCGTGTTTGACATGACGATAAGTGATGACGAGTTGGTAAGAGAACAGGAACATTACTGGCACCCAGGATACTAACTTCACTTCAAAATGTTGTGTTTTTGTATTTAATACATTTAGTAGCCTGTCCCCACCTTGTCCACACAATGGTCTGGATGTCTCAGGGTCGGAGCCAACGGATCTCCCAGGAGCACACGGTGAGAAGTTCTGCAACAAACACTTATAGTCACTACAAAAAAAACACCAAAAAAAGGGGCTGGGATGAGACTCCAATTTCATGCTTTCAACCCAGCAGGCAAAAACCACTTCAATTGACGTCATTACAACATCAATATCTTATTGTAAACTTGTTGTAATGATGTCATTTCAAACCGCTTTGCCCACGGGGGGATAGAGAGTGTAAAATAGGTGTTGGCATTGAGAGTGTTGCCATTGCTGTGTTCAATACCAGGCTGACTTCATGCTGCAGTGGGCAGCAGTGGGCGTAACCAGACACCACAGGCTCCTCCCCGTTGACGATGTGGGCGTAACCAGACACCACAGGCTCCTCCCCGTTGACGATGTGGGCGTAACCAGACACCACAGGCTCCTCCCCGTTGACGATGTGGGCGTAACCAGACACCACTGGATCCTCCCCGTTGACGATGTGGGCGTAACCAGACACCACAGGCTCCTCATCGTTGACGATGTGGGCGTAACCAGACACCACAGGCTCCTCCCCGTTGACAATGTGGGCGTAACCAGACACCACAGGCTCCTCATCGTTGACGATGTGGGCGTAACCAGACACCACAGGCTCCTCCCCGTTGACGATGTGGGCGTAACCAGACACCACTGGATCCTCCCCGTTGACGATGTGGGCGTAACCAGACACCACAGGCTCCTCATCGTTGACGATGTGGGCGTAACCAGACACCACAGGCTCCTCCCCGTTGACGATGTGGGCGTAACCAGACACCACAGGCTCCTCCCCGTTGACGATGTGGGCGTAACCAGACACCACAGGCTCCTCCCAGTTGACGATGTGGGCGTAACCAGACACCACAGGCTCCTCCCCGTTGACGATGCGGGCGTAACCAGACACCACCGGCTCCTCCTCGTTGACGATGTGGGCGTAACCAGACACCACAGGCTCCTCCCCGTTGACGATGCGGGCGTAACCAGACACCACAGGCTCCTCACCGTTGACGATGTGGGTGTAACCAGACACCACAGGCTCCTCCCCGTTGACAATGCGGGCGTAACCAGACACCACAGGCTCCTCCCCGTTGACGATGTGGGCGTAACCAGACACCACAGGCTCCTCCCCGTTGACGATGTGGGCATAACCAGACACCACAGGCTCCTCCCTGTTGAGGATGTGGGCGGAACCAGACACCACAGGCTCCTCCCCGTTGACGATGTGGGCGTAACCAGACACCACAGGCTCCTCATCGTTGACGATGTGGGCGTAACCAGACACCACAGGCTCCTCCCGATGTGACAATCCTCCCCGCGGGCGTAACCAGACACCACAGGCTCCTCCCCGTTGACAATGCGGGCGTAACCAGACAGAGCGGTATGTCTTAAGTCCTTCGTTAGTTGTCTGACAACACTTGGGTACTTGACTATCCTGGTTTAAATATATACAATGACAATCCCCTTCAAAAAAAAGTCTACTGATATAAAAATAATACTTATTGTTTACATTACGTGACTATTTCAATACAGAGGCGTCATACAGTGATGTCATACAGTGATGTCATACAGAGGCGTCATACAGTGATGTCATACAGTGATGTCATACAGAGGCGTCATACAGTGATGTCATACAATGATGTCATACAGAGGCGTCATACAGTGGCGTCATACAGTGATGTCATACAGTGATGTCATACAGTGATGTCATACAGAGGCGTCATACAGTGATGTCATACAGTGATGTATGCCTACATATGGAAAGTTTAAGACTAAAAAATAACTCGAGCTTAAATGTCGGCCGCACCAACGAAGGCCAGGGAGAGGATCCACAGGGCGATAGATGTTTTCAGCTTGATGGAGACAGACTCACTGAGGGGCTTTTATACAGGAAGCACAGACTTGCGGTCAGGATGTCTTATCTGGGCTCTGTGGGATCATGTACACGTTGCAGAGGGAGGCTGGCGTGAACTTTCCAATAGAATCGAGACACCCTTTTCCCAGACCTTGAAATGGACAAGCTCTCTGACATACAGTATATGTCAACTTATGGAAAAACTGTTGAGACATATCACTGGAATTATTACTGTCGAGACATATCACTGGAGTTATTACTGTCGAGACATATTACTGGAGTTATTACTGTTGAAACATATCACTGGAGTTATTAATGTTGAGACATATCTGACTGCTGAGACATTATTATTAATGTTGAGACATATCACTGGAGTTATTAATGTTGAGACATATCACTGGAGTTATTACTGCTGAGACATATCACTGGAGTTACACTGTTGAGACATATCACTGGAGTTACACTGTTGAGACATATCACTGGAGTTATTACTGCTGAGACATATCACTGGAGTTATTACTGTTGAGACATATCACTGGAGTTATTACTGTTGAGACATATCACTGGAGTTATTACTGTTGAGACATATCACTGGAGTTATTACTGTTGAGACATATCACTGGAGTTATTACTGTTGAGACATATCACTGGAGTTATTACTGTTGAGACATATCACTGGAGTTATTACTGTTGAGACATATCACTGGAGTTATTACTGTTGAGACATATCACTGGAGTTTTTACTGTTGAGACATATCACTGGAGTTTTTACTGTTGAGACATATCACTGGAGTTATTAATGTTGAGACATATCACTGGAGTTATTACTGTTGAGACATATCACTGGAGTTATTAATGTTGAGACATATCACTGGAGTTATTACTGTTGAGACATATCACTGGAGTTATTACTGTTGAGACATATCACTGGAGTTATTACTGTTGAGACATATCACTGGAGTTATTACTGTTGAGACATATCACTGGAGTTATTACTGTTGAGACATATCACTGGAGTTATTAATGTTGAGACATATCACTGGAGTTATTACTGTTGAGACATATCACTGGAGTTATTACTGTTGAGACATAT
This sequence comes from Oncorhynchus nerka, assembly GCF_034236695.1. Lineage (NCBI taxonomy): Eukaryota > Metazoa > Chordata > Actinopteri > Salmoniformes > Salmonidae > Oncorhynchus > Oncorhynchus nerka. The sequence continues at coordinate 105,901,338 of NC_088422.1, forward strand.
CACTGGAGTTATTAATGTTGAGACATATCACTGGAGTTATTACTGTTGAGACATATCACTGGAGTTATTATTACTGTTGAGACATATCACTGGAGTTATTAATGTTGAGACATATCACTGGAGATATTACTGTTGAGACATATCACTGGTTATTACTGTTGAGACATATCACTGGAGTTATTACTGTTGAGACATATCACTGGAGTTATTACTGTTGAGACATATCACTGGAGTTATTAATGTTGAGACATATCTCTGGAGTTATTAATGTTGAGACATATCACTGGACTTATTACTGTTGAGACATATCACTGGAGTTATTACTGTTGAGACATATCTCTGGAGTTATTAATGTTGAGACATATCACTGGAGTTATTACTGTTGAGACATATCACTGGACTTATTACTGTTGAGACATATCACTGGAGTTATTACTGTTGAGACATATCACTGGAGTTATTAATGTTGAGACATATCACTGGACTTATTACTGTCGAGACATATCACTGGAGTTATTACTGTTGAGACATATCACTGGAGTTATTACTGTTGAGACATATCACTGGAGTTATTAATGTTGAGACATATCACTGGAGTTATTAAAGTTGAGACATATCACTGCACTTATTACTGTTGAGACATATCACTGGTTATTACTGTTGAGACATATCACTGGATGTTACTGTTGAGACATATCACTGGAGTTATTACTGTCGAGACATATCACTGGAGTTATTAATGTTGAGACATATCACTGGAGTTATTAATGTTGAGACATATCACTACAGTTATTAAAACAGTATTGAGTAGCTTGGATGAATAAGTTGCCCAAAGTAAACGTCCTGCTCCTCAGTCTCAGTTGCTAATATATGTATTATTAGTATTGGATAGAAAACACTCTAAAGTTTCTAAAACTGTTTGAATGTTGTCTGTGAGTATAAAGGAAACTCATATGGGACTATGGGGAACTCATATGGCAGGCAAAATCCTGAGGAGAAATCAAAACAGGAAGTGAGAAATCTGAGCTTTGTATGTATTCACCAGAGTCCCAATGAAATCCCCTTGAGATATTAATGATGTTGCACTGCCTAGGGGTTCCACTAGATGTCAACCATCTATAGAAATTTGAATGAGACATCTACGTTGTTGTGGGAGTGAATGAGAGCAGAATCTATCAGGTGTCTGGCAGTCAGCCATTTTCTGATCACGTTTATTCCTCATGGTATCCACTTGTGTTCCATGGCTCATGAAGACACAAAGGAATACCCCGGTTGGAACTTTATTGAAGCTATACGTTAAAAACATCCTAATGATTGATTCTGTACTTAGTTTGAAATGTTTCTTCGACTTGTAATATTATTTTTGAAGTTTTTGTCCGATGTAACGCTGACCAGAATGAGCGTTTGGATATGTATACCAAAAGCGCTAACAAAAGAAGGTATTTGGACATAAATAACGGACATCATCGAACAAAACAAACATTTATTGTGGACCTGGGATTCCTGGAGTGCTTTCTGATGAAGATCATCAAAGGTAAGGGAATATTTATAATGTAATTTCTTGTTTATGTTGACGTCATCATTGCGGCTACTGTGACTTTTACTTCTGAGCGCCGTCTCAGATTATTGCATGCGTTTCTTTTTCCGTATTTAAAAAAAAAAAACTGACACAGAGGTTGCATTAAGGAGAGGTATATCTATAATGTGTATATCTTGTATTATCATCTACATTTATAATGAGTATTTCTGTTGAATGATGTGGCTATGCAAAATCACTGGATGTTTTTGGAACTAGTTGATATCATGGATGGTCAGTCCTTGCATCCGGAGATGTATCTTTGTATTTGAGAGTGGTTACATTTCTCAAGCAGTAGCGGAGAGAACGCTTTGTTATTCTGTTAACTGCTGATCGCTGCATTAACTATCAAAACCCACGTTTCAAGAAACACCAAGGAACAAATATGTTACTAGAAACTACTTTAATTTTTTTTAATGGAGATGAAGTTGAAAACTTAGTTGGAGGCGATGGTCTGGTCGATGTAGGAGCGGAGCTCGGTGACGCGGGCGTACACTCCGGGCATAGTGGTGGTGCAGGTTCCACTGCCCCAGGACACAATACCAACCAGGGTCCAGGCACCAGCCTTCTCACAGACCAGGGGGCCACCAGAGTCACCCTGGAGGAACACAAAAAGGAGCACAGAAAGAGTTTAGAGGCTCTCTCTAGGGATTTATTTTTTATGTTCAGAGTTTGTGCTCGGCTGTTTCCAAAAAGTTAAGAACTAAGGAAACACCAAGATTTTGTTTCAGCCAGTGTAAATACTGTGAAAGTTCATATTGAACTCTGCCATTAGTCAGATGGTGGTAGGTTCAGTGTCATGTTCAGATTGAACTCTGCCATTAGTCAGATGGTGGTAGGTTCAGTGTCATGTTCAGATTGAACTCTGCCTTTAGTCAGATGGTGGTAGGTTCAGTGTCATGGCCTGTAAGTGCGTCAGGGAGGGTTTGTGTAGGCTTGCAAAAATATGGGATTCTTCCAACTAGGAAGTTTGAAAACCCTGGCAATGTTTTGAAAGTTTACCGAATGTTCCAACCCTATGGTTTGTGTTACTCACCATGCAGGAAGAGGCACCATCGGCTCCAGCGCAGATCATGAGGTCGGTGATCTTGGAGCCCCAGAACTTCTGGCACTGAGCCTTGGTCAGCAGGGGAAGAGCGGCCTGCTGCAGCAGGGCAGGGGTGTCAGCAGCTGGAACCAGAGGACACCAAGGGTCAGGTAACTCTTAGAAACCGGTCAGCCAATCACCATCTTTCTCACATTAGCAACTCAAGACTACACTGAAACCCAACTGAAAAGTAAAAACAGATTATTTTTTTCAAATAGATTGAACAGATTTTGAAACAGATTGAGCCAACCGAAACCTCATTTTTCAAATACATTGAGCCAACTGAAATGGAAACTTTCAACTATACCAAACATACCGCTAGTCACAAAAACTAACCAAGGTTTGTCTAACTTTACAATGAGACCTAGAAAAGCTGCAGTGATTATTGATTACCGTTGTAGCGGGTCAGACCCCAGCCGGAGGTCACACACGTCATGCCACCGGGGAAGTCATCGTTGGTCTCAGCAACGCACACGGGGGACACACGGGTTCCCAAGAGGGCGGGCGTGGCCAGCTTGATCAGGGTGATGTCGTTGTTGATGGTGAAGCCGTTGTAATTGGGGTGCTTGAAGACCTAGTCAGGACACGAGGCCACAACGTTTCAGATTTAGATTGAATGTTAATCCTGCTGAGCAGATCATTATCGTTTGAGTTGATGTGTGACTTCAAAAGGTGGAACTTTTACTGATCTTTATCTTTACTTCAAAATAAAAGTCTAGATGTCCAAATTGTAGTAATATAGGAGACAGTGGGGATATATAGGGGACAGTGGAGATATATAGGGGACAGTGGGGATATATAGGGGACAGTAGGGATATATAGGGGACAGTGGGGATATATAGGGGACAATGGGGATATATAGGAGACAGTAGGGATATATAGGGGACTATGGGGATATATAGGGACAGTGGGGATATATAGGGGACAGTAGGGATATATAGGGGACTATGGGATATATAGGGGACTATGGGGATATATAGGGACTGTGGGGATATATAGGGGACTGTGGGGATATATAGGGGACAGTGGGGATATATAGGGGACAGTGGGGATATATAGGGGACAGTAGGGATATATAGGGGACAGTAGGGATATATAGGGGACAGTGGGGATATATAGGGGACAGTGGGGATTTATAGGAGACAGTAGGGATATATAGGAGACAGTAGGGATTTATAGTAGACAGTGGGGATATATAGGGGACTATGGGGAGGGAATGGGATATATAGGGGACTATGGGGATATATAGGGGACAGTGGGGATATATAGGGGACAGTGGGGATATATAGGGGACAGTGGGGATATATAGGGGACAGTAGGGATATATAGGGGACAGTGGGGATATAAATGGGACAGTGGGGATATATAGGGGACAGTGGGGATATATAGGGGACAGTGGGGATATATAGGGGACTGTAGAGATATATAGGGGACAGTGGGGATATATAGGGGACAGTGGGGATATATAGGGGACAGTAGGGATATATAGGGGACAGTGGGGATATATAGGGGACAGTAGGGATATATAGGGGACAGTGGGGATATAAATGGGACAGTGGGGATATATAGGGGACAGTGGGGATATATAGGGGACAGTAGGGATATATAGGGGACAGTGGGGATGGAAAGATGCAACTTTTACTGATCTTTATCTTTACTTCAAAATAAAAGTATTAGATGTTCAAATTGTAGTAATAGTTGTGTGTGTGTGTGGTTGTTTACCTGGCCAACCTTGATGGTCTGGATGTTCTCAGCATTGGATGAGCGATCGTGCTCTCCCAGGATCACACGGTGAGAGGTCCTGAAATAGTTTCACAAAATAAACATCATTTAGCTACTTTAGCAATATGCTAGCCCGGCTTTGAGCTAATTAGCATTAGCATTATCCAGTTTATAACTAGTTTTTAGTTAGTTAGCATTAGCCAGCTTTTAGCAAGTTAGCAATAGCTTTTAGCTAGTTAGTATGAGCAATAGCTAGATTTTAGCTAGTTTTTAGCTAGTTAGCATGTTGCTACACTTATGAAGGTTATGGCTCAGCAGCCAGCACTCACTTCACGCTGCAGTGAGCAGCAGTCACAACCCAGTTCTCGTTGATCAGAGAGCCGCCGCAGAAGTGGAATCCAGTGTAATCCTGGAGGGAAACCTGCCAGGGCCAGGAGCCGGGCACAGCCTCCTCACCGTTGACGATGCGGGCGTAACCAGACACCACAGGCTGGATGGCGGGTTTACCACAGCCTAAAGACAGAGATTATGGGTCAAGGGGTCAAGTTTGGCTGCTCTAACAGAGATTCTAACAGTGAACGTTTCTGAATTACATCTATACAGAATATAAATACATTGCTGCCTATTGTAGTACAACTTGAAATGTTATTGACCAGAGCAGTCAACTACTATCAAATACTTATTCTACCCGATAAATAAATCAAATGAAGTTTTATTTCTACAGCACATTTCAGACATGGGAATGCAACACAATGTGCTTCACAGGATGAAACAAATAAAAACAATTAAAATGAAAACTTAAATATTTACTACACAACAAACATATGAGAATTAAAAAAACTAAAATAATAAAAATAAAAACCCGAACGACTAAAAAGCCAACCTAAGGTATCCTACAAGATATCCTACAAGGAACCCTACAAGGAACCCTACAAGGTATCCTACAAGGTATCCTACAAGGCAGACACATAAACATGGACATTTTCTCACCGTAGGCTGCGCCGGCAAAGGCAAGGCAGGAGAGGATCAGCAGACAGTTCATGTTTTCAGCGTGATGGAGTGAGGCACACAGCAGGGGTCTTTTATACAGGAACCACGGCTCTGACTCTGCATTCCCCTCCACCCCCTGTGTGTGTGTGTGTGTGTGTGTGTGTGTGTGTGTACCTCACCTGTCCCTCTGCAGATAACAGGGGACATTTTCTCACACCGTTACAGAACATTACGGGGTTACGAAAAGGTTGTTTGTTGGAATATTTACCCATCTGACAACATGACTGTCAGATGGGTAAATAACACAACATGACTGCCAGATGGGTAAATAACACAACGTGACTGTCAGATGGGTAAATAACACAACATGACTGTCAGATGGGTAAATAACTAACACAACATGACTGTCAGATGGGTAAATAACACAACATGACTGTCAGATGGGTAAATAACACAACATGACTGTCAGATGGGTAACTAACACAACATGACTGTCAGATGGGTAAATAACTAACACAACATGACTGTCAGATGGGTAAATAACACAACATGACTGTCAGATGGGTAAATAACACAACATGACTGTCAGATGGGTAAATAACACAACATGACTGTCAGATGGGTAAATAACTAACACAACATGACTGTCAGATGGGTAAATAACACAACATGACTGTCAGATGGGTAAATAACACAACATGACTGTCAGATGGGTAAATAACTAACACAACATGACTGTCAGATGGGTAAATAACACAACATGACTGTCAGATGGGTAAATAACACAACATGACTGTCAGATGGGTAAATAACACAACATGACTGTCAGATGGGTAAATAACTAACACAACATGACTGTCAGATGGGTAAATAACTAACACAACATGACTGTCAGATGGGTAAATAACTAACACAACATGACTGTCAGATGGGTAACTAACACAACATGACTGTCAGATGGGTAACTAACAACATGACTGTCAGATGGGTAACTAACAACATGACTGTCAGATGGGTAACTAACACAACATGACTGTCAGATGGGTAACTAACACAACATGACTGTCAGATGGGTAACTAACAACATGACTGTCAGATGGGTAACTAACAACATGACTGTCAGATGGGTAACTAACACAACATGACTGTCAGATGGGTAAATAACACAACATGACTGTCAGATGGGTAAATAACACAACATGACTGTCAGATGGGTAACTAACACAACATGACTGTCAGATGGGTAACTAACACAACATGACTGTCAGATGGGTAACTAACAACATGACTGTCAGATGGGTAAATAACACAACATGACTGTCAGATGGGTAACTAACACAACATGACTGTCAAATGGGTAACTAACACAACATGACTGTCAGATGGGTAACTAACACAACATGACTGTCAGATGGGTCAATAACACAACATGACTGTCAGATGGGTAAATAACACAACATGACTGTCAGATGGGTAAATAACACAACATGACTGTCAGATGGGTAAATAACTAACAACATGACTGTCAGATGGGTAAATAACTAACACAACATGACTGTCAGATGGGTAACTAACACAACATGACTGTCAGATGGGTAACTAACAACATGACTGTCAGATGGGTAACTAACACAACATGACTGTTAGATGGGTAACTAACACAACATGACTCAGATGGGTAACTAACAACATGACTGGATGTAACTAACAACATGACTGTCAGATGGGTAACTAACACAACATGACTGTCAGATGGGTAACTAACACAACATGACTGTCAGATGGGTAACTAACACAACATGACTGTCAGATGGGTAACTGACTGTCAGATGGGTAACAACATGACTGTCAGATGGGTAACTAACAACATGACTGTCAGATGGGTAACTAACACAACATGACTGTCAGATGGGTAACTAACACAACATGACTGTCAGATGGGTAACTAACACAACATGACTGTCAGATGGGTAACTAACACAACATGACTGTCAGATGGGTAACTAACACAACATGACTGTCAGATGGGTAACTAACACAACATGACTGTCAGATGGGTAAATAACACAACATGACTGTCAGATGGGTAACTAACAAACATGACTGTCAGATGGGTAACTAACAAACATGACTGTCAGATGGGTAACTAACAACATGACTGTCAAACTAACAACATGACTGTCAGATGGGTAACTAACACAACATGACTGTCAGATGGGTAACTAACACAACATGACTGTCAGATGGGTAACTAACACAACATGACTGTCAGATGGGTAACTAACACAACATGACTGTCAGATGGGTAACTAACACAACATGACTGTCAGATGGGTAACTAACACAACATGACTGTCAGATGGGTAACTAACAAACATGACTGTCAGATGGGTGACTGTCAGATGGGTAACTAACACAACATGACATGACTGTCAGATGGGTAACTAACAAACATGACTGTCAGATGGGTAACTAACACAACATGACTGTCAGATGGGTAACTAACACAACATGACTGTCAGATGGGTAACTAACAACAACATGACTGTCAGATGGGTAACTAACACAACATGACTGTCAGATGGGTAACTAACAAACATGACTGTCAGATGGGTAACTAACACAACATGACTGTCAGATGGGTAACTAACACAACATGACTGTCAGATGGGTAACTAACAAACATGACTGTCAGATGGGTAACTAACAACATGACTGTCAGATGGGTAACTAACATGACTGTCAGATGGGTAACTAACACAACATGACTGTCAGATGGGTAACTAACACAACATGACTGTCAGATGGGTAACTAACACAACATGACTGTCAGATGGGTAACTAACACAACATGACTGTCAGATGGGTAACTAACACAACATGACTGTCAGATGGGTAACTAACACAACATGACTGTCAGATGGGTAACTAACACAACATGACTGTCAGATGGGTAACTAACACAACATGACTGTCAGATGGGTAACTAACAACATGACTGTCAGATGGGTAACTAACAACATGACTGTCAGATGGGTAACTAACAACATGACTGTCAGATGGGTAACTAACACAACATGACTGTCAGATGGGTAACTAACACAACATGACTGTCAGATGGGTAACTAACACAACATGACTGTCAGATGGGTAACTAACAAACATGACTGTCAGATGGGTAACTAACAACATGACTGTCAGATGGGTAACTAACACAACATGACTGTCAGATGGGTAACTAACACAACATGACTGTCAGATGGGTAACTAACACAACATGACTGTCAGATGGGTAACTAACACAACATGACTGTCAGATGGGTAACTAACACAACATGACTGTCAGATGGGTAACTAACACAACATGACTGTCAGATGGGTAACTAACAACATGACTGTCAGATGGGTAACTAACACAACATGACTGTCAGATGGGTAACTAACACAACATGACTGTCAGATGGGTAACTAACACAACATGACTGTCAGATGGGTAACTAACACAACATGACTGTCAGACTGTCAGATGGGTAACTAACACAACATGACTGTCAGATGGGTAACTAACAACATGACTGTCAGATGGGTAACTAACACAACATGACTGTCAGATGGGTAACTAACACAACATGACTGTCAGATGGGTAAATAACACAACATGACTGTCAGATGGGTAAATAACACAACATGACTGTCAGATGGGTAAATAACACAACATGACTGTCAGATGGGTAAATAACACAACATGACTGTCAGATGGGTAACTAACAACATGACTGTCAGATGGGTAACTAACACAACATGACTGTCAGATGGGTAACTAACACAACATGACTGTCAGATGGGTAACTAACACAACATGACTGTCAGATGGGTAACTAACAACATGACTGTCAGATGGGTAACTAACAACATGACTGTCAGATGGGTAACTAACACAACATGACTGTCAGATGGGTAACTAACAACATGACTGTCAGATGGGTAACTAACAACATGACTGTCAGATGGGTAACTAACAGATGGGTAACATGACTGTCAGATGGGTAACTAACAACATGACTGTCAGATGGGTAACTAACAACATGACTGACTGTCAGATGGGTAACTAACACAACATGACTGTCAGATGGGTAACTAACAACATGACTGTCAGATGGGTAACTAACACAGATGGGTAACTAACATGACTGTCAGATGGGTAACTAACAACATGACTGTCAGATGGGTAACTAACAACAGATGAACTAACACAACATGACTCAGATGGGTAACTAACACAACATGACTGTCAGATGGGTAACTAACAACATGACTGTCAGATGGGTAACTAACAACATGACTGTCAGATGGGTAACTAACACAACATGACTGTCAGATGGGTAACTAACAACATGACTGTCAGATGGGTAACTAACACAACATGACTGTCAGATGGGTAACTAACACAACATGACTGTCAGATGGGTAAATAACTAACAACATGACTGTCAGATGGGTAACTAACACAACATGACTGTCAGATGGGTAAATAACACAACATGACTGTCAGATGGGTAACTAACAACATGACTGTCAGATGGGTAACTAACACAACATGACTGTCAGATGGGTAACTAACAACATGACTGTCAGATGGGTAACTAACACACATGACTGTCAGATGGGTAACTAACAAATGACATGACTGTCAGATGGGTAACTAACACAACATGACTGTCAGATGGGTAACTAACACAACATGACTGTCAGATGGGTAACTAACACAACATGACTGTCAGATGGGTAACTAACAACATGACTGTCAGATGGGTAACTAACACAACATGACTAACACAACATGTCAGATGGGTAACTAACAACATGACTGTCAGATGGGTAACTAACAACATGACTGTCAGATGGGTAACTAACACAACATGACTGTCAGATGGGTAACTAACAAACATGACTGTCAGATGGGTAACTAACACAACATGACTGTCAGATGGGTAAATAACTAACACAACATGACTGTCAGATGGGTAACTAACACAACATGACTGTCAGATGGGTAACTAACACAACATGACTGTCAGATGGGTAACTAACACAACATGACTGTCAGATGGGTAACTAACAACATGACTGTCAGATGGGTAACTAACAACATGACTGTCAGATGGGTAACTAACACAACATGACTGTCAGATGGGTAACTAACAAACATGACTGTCAGATGGGTAACTAACACAACATGACTGTCAGATGGGTAACTAACAAACATGACTGTCAGATGGGTAACTAACACAACATGACTGTCAGATGGGTAACTAACACAACATGACTGTCAGATGGGTAACTAACACAACATGACTGTCAGATGGGTAACTAACAACATGACTGTCAGATGGGTAACTAACACAACATGACTGTCAGATGGGTAACTAACACAACATGACTGTCAGATGGGTAACTAACACAACATGACTGTCAGATGGGTAACTAACACAACATGACTGTCAGATGGGTAACTAACAACATGACTGTCAGATGGGTAACTAACACAACATGACTGTCAGATGGGTAACTAACACAACATGACTGTCAGATGGGTAACTAACACAACATGACTGTCAGATGGGTAACACAACATGACTGTCAGATGGGTAACTAACACAACATGACTGTCAGATGGGTAACTAACACAACATGACTGTCAGATGGGTAACTAACACAACATGACTGTCAGATGGGTAACTAACAAACATGACTGTCAGATGGGTAACTAACACAACATGACTGTCAGATGGGTAACTAACACAACATGACTGTCAGATGGGTAACTAACACAACATGACTGTCAGATGGGTAACTAACACAACATGACTGTCAGATGGGTAACTAACACAACATGACTGTCAGATGGGTAACTAACACAACATGACTGTCAGATGGGTAACTAACACAACATGACTGTCAGATGGGTAACTAACACAACATGACTAACACAACATGACTCAGATGGGTAACTAACACAACATGACTGTCAGATGGGTAACTAACACAACATGACTGTCAGATGGGTAACTAACAAACATGACTGTCAGATGGGTAACTAACACAACATGACTGTCAGATGGGTAACTAACACAACATGACTGTCAGATGGGTAACTAACAACATGACTGTCAGATGGGTAAACACAACATGAACACAACATGACTGTCAGATGGGTAACTAACACAACATGACTGTCAGATGGGTAACTAACACAACATGACTGTCAGATGGGTAACTAACAACATGACTGTCAGATGGGTAACTAACAACATGACTGTCAGATGGGTAACTAACACAACATGACTGTCAGATGGGTAACTAACACAACATGACTGTCAGATGGGTAAATAACACAACATGACTGTCAGATGGGTAACTAACACAACATGACTGTCAGATGGGTAACTAACACAACATGACTGTCAGATGGGTAACTAACAACATGACTGTCAGATGGGTAACTAACAACATGACTGTCAGATGGGTAACTAACAACATGTGGGTAACTAACACAACATGACTGTCAGATGGGTAACTAACACAACATGACTGTCAGATGGGTAACTAACACAACATGACTGTCAGATGGGTAACTAACACAACATGACTGTCAGATGGGTAACTAACACAACATGACTGTCAGATGGGTAACTAACACAACATGACTGTCAGATGGGTAACTAACAACATGACTGTCAGATGGGTAACTAACACAACATGACTGTCAGATGGGTAACTAACAACATGACTGTCAGATGGGTAACTAACACAACATGACTGTCAGATGGGTAACTAACACAACATGACTGTCAGATGGGTAACTAACACAACATGACTGTCAGATGGGTAACTAACACAACATGACTGTCAGATGGGTAACTAACACAACATGACTGTCAGATGGGTAACTAACACAACATGACTGTCAGATGGGTAAATAACACAACATGACTGTCAGATGGGTAACTAACAACATGACTGTCAGATGGGTAACTAACAACATGACTGTCAGATGGGTAACTAACACAACATGACTGTCAGATGGGTAACTAACACAACATGACTGTCAGATGGGTAACTAACACAACATGACTGTCAGATGGGTAACTAACAAACATGACTAACACAACATCAGATGGGTAACTAACACAACATGACTGTCAGATGGGTAACTAACAACATGACTGTCAGATGGGTAACTAACACAACATGACTGTCAGATGGGTAACTAACAACATGACTGTCAGATGGGTAACTAACACAACATGACTGTCAGATGGGGTAACTAACAACATGACTGTCAGATGGGTAACTAACACAACATGACTGTCAGATGGGTAACTAACACAACATGACTGTCAGATGGGTAACTAACAACATGACTGTCAGATGGGTAACTAACACAACATGACTGTCAGATGGGTAACTAACACAACATGACTGTCAGATGGGTAACTAACAACAACTGTCCATGACTGTCAGATGGGTAACTAACACAACATGACTGTCAGATGGGTAACTAACAACATGACTGTCAGATGGGTAACTAACACAACATGACTGTCAGATGGGTAACTAACAACATGACTGTCAGATGGGTAACTAACACAACATGACTGTCAGATGGGTAACTAACACAACATAACAACATGACTGTCAGATGGGTAACTAACACAACATGACTGTCAGATGGGTAACTAACAACATGACTGTCAGATGGGTAACTAACACAACATGACTGTCAGATGGGTAACTAACACAACATGACTGTCAGATGGGTAACTAACAACATGACTGTCAGATGGGTAACTAACACAACATGACTGTCAGATGGGTAACTAACAAACATGACTGTCAGATGGGTAACTAACAAACATGACTGTCAGATGGGTAACTAACACAACTGTCAGATGACTGTCAGATGGGTAACTAACACAACATGACTGTCAGATGGGTAACTAACACAACATGACTGTCAGATGGGTAACTAACAACATGACTGTCAGATGGGTAACTAACAACACAACTGTGTCAGATGACTAACACAACATGACTCAGATGGGTAACTAACACAACATGACTGTCAGATGGGTAACTGTCAGATGGGTAACAACAACATGACTGTCAGATGGGTAACTAACACAACATGACTGTCAGATGGGTAACTAACACAACATGACTGTCAGATGGGTAACTAACAAACATGACTGTCAGATGGGTAACTAACAACATGACTGTCAGATGGGTAACTAACACAACATGACTGTCAGATGGGTAACTAACACAACATGACTGTCAGATGGGTAACTAACACAACATGACTGTCAGATGGGTAACTAACAACATGACTGTCAGATGGGTAACTAACACAACATGACTGACAGAACTAACAAACATGACTGGATGGGTAACTAACAACATGACTGTCAGATGGGTAACTAACACAACATGACTGTCAGATGGGTAACTAACACAACATGACTGTCAGATGGGTAACTAACACAACATGACTGTCAGATGGGTAACTAACACAACATGACTGTCAGATGGGTAACTAACACAACATGACTGTCAGATGGGTAAATAACAAACATGACTGTCAGATGGGTAACTAACACAACATGACTGTCAGATGGGTAACTAACACAACATGACTGTCAGATGGGTAACTAACACAACATGACTCAGATCAGATGGATGGGTAACTAACACAACATGACTGACTCAGATGGGTAAATAACTAACACAACATGACTGTCAGATGGGTAACTAACACAACATGACTGTCAGATGGGTAACTAACACAACATGACTGTCAGATGGGTAACTAACAACATGACTGTCAGATGGGTAACTAACACAACATGACTGTCAGATGGGTAACTAACACAACATGACTGTCAGATGGGTAACTAACAACATGACTGTCAGATGGGTAACTAACACAACATGACTGTCAGATGGGTAACTAACACAACATGACTGTCAGATGGGTAACTAACACAACATGACTGTCAGATGGGTAACTAACAACATGACTGTCAGATGGGTAACTAACAACATGACTGTCAGATGGGTAACTAACACAACATGACTGTCAGATGGGTAACTAACAAACATGACTGTCAGATGGGTAACTAACACAACATGACTGTCAGATGGGTAACTAACACAACATGACTGTCAGATGGGTAACTAACAACATGACTGTCAGATGGGTAACTAAGATGGGTAACTACAACATGACTGTCAGATGGGTAACTAACAACATGACTGTCAGATGGGTAACTAACACAACATGACTGTCAGATGGGTAACTAACAACATGACTGTCAGATGGGTAACTAACACAACATGACTGTCAGATGGGTAACTAACACAACATGACTGTCAGATGGGTAACTAACACAACATGACTGTCAGATGGGTAACTAACACAACATGACTGTCAGATGGGTAACTAACAACATGACTGTCAGATGGGTAACTAACAACATGACTGTCAGATGGGTAACTAACAACATGACTGTCAGATGGGTAACTAACAACATGACTGTCAGATGGGTAACTAACACAACATGACTGTCAGATGGGTAACTAACACAACATGACTGTCAGATGGGTAACTAACACAACATGACTGTCAGATGGGTAACTAACAACATGACTGTCAGATGGGTAACTAACACAACATGACTGTCAGATGGGTAACTAACAACATGACTGTCAGATGGGTAACTAACAACATGACTGTCAGATGGGTAACTAACACAACATGACTGTCAGATGGGTAACTAACACAACATGACTGTCAGATGGGTAACTAACACAACATGACTGTCAGATGGGTAACTAACACAACATGACTGTCAGATGGGTAACTAACACAACATGACTGTCAGATGGGTAACTAACACAACATGACTGTCAGATGGGTAACTAACACAACATGACTGTCAGATGGGTAACTAACAACATGACTGTCAGATGGGTAACTAACACAACATGACTGTCAGATGGGTAACTAACAACATGACTGTCAGATGGGTAACTAACACAACATGACTGTCAGATGGGTAACTAACAACATGACTGTCAGATGGGTAACTAACACAACATGACTGTCAGATGGGTAACTAACACAACATGACTGTCAGATGGGTAACTAACACAACATGACTGTCAGATGGGTAACTAACACAACATGACTGTCAGATGGGTAACTAACACAACATGACTGTCAGATGGGTAAATAACTAACACAACATGACTGTCAGATGGGTAAATAACTAACACAACATGACTGTCAGATGGGTAACTAACACAACATGACTGTCAGATGGGTAACTAACAACATGACTGTCAGATGGGTAACTAACACAACATGACTGTCAGATGGGTAACTAACACAACATGACTGTCAGATGGGTAACTAACAACATGACTGTCAGATGGGTAACTAACACAACATGACTGTCAGATGGGTAACTAACACAACATGACTGTCAGATGGGTAACTAACACAACATGACTGTCAGATGGGTAACTAACAACATGACTGTCAGATGGGTAACTAACAACATGACTGTCAGATGGGTAACTAACACAACATGACTGTCAGATGGGTAACTAACAACATGACTGTCAGATGGGTAACTAACACAACATGACTGTCAGATGGGTAACTAACACAACATGACTGTCAGATGGGTAACTAACAACATGACTGTCAGATGGGTAACTAACACAACATGACTGTCAGATGGGTAACTAACAACATGACTGTCAGATGGGTAACTAACACAACATGACTGTCAGATGGGTAACTAACAACATGACTGTCAGATGGGTAACTAACACAACATGACTGTCAGATGGGTAACTAACACAACATGACTGTCAGATGGGTAACTAACACAACATGACTGTCAGATGGGTAACTAACACAACATGACTGTCAGATGGGTAACTAACAACATGACTGTCAGATGGGTAACTAACAACATGACTGTCAGATGGGTAACTAACAACATGACTGTCAGATGGGTAACTAACAACATGACTGTCAGATGGGTAACTAACACAACATGACTGTCAGATGGGTAACTAACACAACATGACTGTCAGATGGGTAACTAACACAACATGACTGTCAGATGGGTAACTAACAAACATGACTGTCAGATGGGTAACTAACACAACATGACTGTCAGATGGGTAACTAACAAACATGACTGTCAGATGGGACTAGATGGGTAACTAACAACATGACTGTCAGATGGGTAACTAACACAACATGACTGTCAGATGGGTAACTAACACAACATGACTGTCAGATGGGTAACTAACACAACATGACTGTCAGATGGGTAACTAACACAACATGACTGTCAGATGGGTAACTAACACAACATGACTGTCAGATGGGTAACTAACACAACATGACTGTCAGATGGGTAACTAACACAACATGACTGTCAGATGGGTAACTAACACAACATGACTGTCAGATGGGTAACTAACACAACATGACTGTCAGATGGGTAACTAACACAACATGACTGTCAGATGGGTAACTAACACAACATGACTGTCAGATGGGTAACTAACACAACATGACTGTCAGATGGGTAACTAACACAACATGACTGTCAGATGGGTAACTAACACAACATGACTGTCAGATGGGTAACTAACAACATGACTGTCAGATGGGTAACTAACAACATGACTGTCAGATGGGTAACTAACACAACATGACTGTCAGATGGGTAACTAACAACATGACTGTCAGATGGGTAACTAACACAACATGACTGTCAGATGGGTAACTAACACAACATGACTGTCAGATGGGTAACTAACAACATGACTGTCAGATGGGTAACTAACACAACATGACTGTCAGATGGGTAACTAACAACATGACTGTCAGATGGGTAACTAACACAACATGACTGTCAGATGGGTAACTGAACAACATGACTGTCAGATGGGTAACTAACACAACATGACTGTCAGATGGGTAACTAACACAACATGACTGTCAGATGGGTAACTAACACAACATGACTGTCAGATGGGTAACTAACACAACATGACTGTCAGATGGGTAACTAACAACATGACTGTCAGATGGGTAACTAACAACATGACTGTCAGATGGGTAACTAACACAACATGACTGTCAGATGGGTAACTAACACAACATGACTGTCAGATGGGTAACTAACACAACATGACTGTCAGATGGGTAACTAACACAACATGACTGTCAGATGGGTAACTAACAAACATGACTGTCAGATGGGTAACTAACACAACATGACTGTCAGATGGGTAACTAACACAACATGACTGTCAGATGGGTAACTAACACAACATGACTGTCAGATGGGTAACTAACACAACATGACTGTCAGATGGGTAACTAACACAACATGACTGTCAGATGGGTAACTAACACAACATGACTGTCAGATGGGTAACTAACACAACATGACTGTCAGATGGGTAACTAACACAACATGACTGTCAGATGGGTAACTAACACAACATGACTGTCAGATGGGTAACTAACACAACATGACTGTCAGATGGGTAACTAACACAACATGACTGTCAGACTGTCATGGATGGTACAGTATTTTTGAAAAGTGTTATTGCTGTAAGAAATGCTTTTTTCATGTCGCAATGAATCCTGGGAGTTGTAGGAAAAGATGGCAGAGGTCTAGGGCAGGTTTCGGGTTGAGTCTGCGAGGCCAGTGACCTCTGACACAGTTAGAGGAACGGGTTGCTCTTCTGAACACTTCAGGACACTAAAGGGCCCACATCTACAAAGTGTCTCAGAGCAAGGAAGGGCTAATCTAGGATCTGTCCGTATGGTCTGATTCATTATGATCTAAAAGGGCTAAACTGATCCGAGATCAGCACTATTTACCCTGATGAATATGTGACCCTGAGCACAGCAGTACAACCAGACCTGTCTACATCAATCTGGTCTGGTTGTCTTGCTATGCAGTACAGTTCTGGGCTGAGAACTTTCCATTCCCCTAGTAGTGATAAGCAGCTGGATATATTAACCCCCCACATCCCACCCCACCCCCAAGATAAGTAATCTTTTTGGAGTGAATATTCTACCGGGGCTTGCCCTCTGTTCTGGGCTGAGGTGGACACTATCCTGGGCTCCTTCTGGTTGGACTCTGATGGGGTTTGGGGATAAGTAAGGTCCAGTGTCCTTTAGAATGGTGACAGTGGCGTTCCTCTGGATGGTCTCCTGTCTGGGTTTCGTCAGCGCCTCCCTATGGTGGGTCCACCTGCAGTCTGCTCTCCTTTCCTCAAGGGGGTTTTAACTCTTGGTTACAGTAATTAACCTTCATCTACAGCAGGGTTCCCCAAAAGGAAGCCCAGAGATTTTGTTTGCCCCCCCCCCAAGCTTTCTGAACAGAGTTATATTTTATTTTTTATTATTATTATATATTTTTTAACCTTTATTTAACTAGGCAAGTCAGTTAAGAACAAATTCTTATTGTCAATGACGGCCTACCGGGGAACAGTTAGTTATCTGCCTGTTCAGGGGGCAGAACGACAGATTTGTACCTTGTCAGCTCGGGGATTCGAACTTGCAACCTTTAGGTTACTAGTCCAACGCTAGACTACCTGCTGGTTACTAGTCCTACGCTCTAACCACTATTCTACCTGCTGGTTACTAGTCCAACACTCTAACCACTAGGCTCCCTGCTGGTTACTAGTCCAATGCTCTAACCACTAGACTACCTGCTGGTTACTAGTCCAACACTCTAACCACTAGGCTACCTGCTGGTTACTAGTCCAACGCTCTAACCACTATTCTACCTGCTGGTTACTAGTCCAACACTCTAACCACTAGGCTCCCTGCTGGTTACTAGTCCAATGCTCTAACCACTAGGCTACCTGCTGGTCACTAGTCCAATGCTCTAACCACTAGTCTACCTGCTGGTTACTAGTCTACCTGCTGGTTACCAGTCCAACACTCTAACCACTAGGATACCTGCTGGTTACTAGTCCAACACTCTAACCACTAGACTACCTGCTGGTTACTTGTCCAACGCTCTAACCACTAGACTACCTGCTGGTTACTAGTCCAACACTCTAACCACTAGGCCACCTGCTGGTTACTAGTCCAACGCTCTAACCACTAGACTACCTGCTGGTTACTAGTCCAACACTCTAACCACTAGACTACCTGCTGGTTACTAGTCCAACACTCTAACCACTAGGCTACCTGCTGGTTACTAGTCCCCAACACTCTAACCACTAGGCTACCTGCTGGTTACTGGTCCAACACTCTAACCAGTAGGCTACCCTGCTGGTTACTGGTCCAACACTCTAACCACTAGTCTACCTGCTGGTTACTAGTCCAAAACTCTAAGCAGTAGGCTCCCCTGCTGCCCCTATTGATGCAAGGACTGACCATCCATGATATCAAAATTATAGGAAATTTGTGATTTTAATTTTGGAAATCTGTTCCTAAGTATTCCCACGCATAAATAGAAAGATATGCGATCGTATCCCAACGTAACCAAGGTTTGAAATCATTATGTTTATGTCATACTGTATCTGTTTAGGATTCTTGCAGTCAATTTGCAGTCTACAAATGATTGATAACTATGTTTCCGGCCCACGGCTGAAAGTGATTGGGGACTCCTGAGCTACAATCTTCTCCCCCTAACCCTTAAAATGAAGTTTGGTATTCCTCAAGGCTCTGTTCTTGGACCACTAATGTTCTTATTATACATTGTGTGTTACTGCCCCTCGTGATGTTAGACACCCATGGTTGAGGATGTTTCATTAAAGCTCCAATCGGTAATAACCAAGCGTTCACCACACCCCTGTTGCCGGGCAAAATAAAATCTGAGGGATGGAGGGCCCGGTGAAATGTTGAAATTCATAGACAGAGCTATTGATGCAAGGACTGACCAGCCATGATATCAACATTGTAGTTTAACCATGTTTTAAGGCTATACAGTTCAAATTCATAGACAGAGCTATTGATACAAGGACTGACCAGCCATGATATCAACATTGTAGTTTAACCATGTTTTTAAGGCTATACAGTGTTTGTTTACATGTACTTTATATAGAATATATGTGTTGGGTTATGATGGGGTATAACAGTTGAACTAAGCTCATTTATTTTTCAAGAATCGATGGGTCCATATTATTAAATATATTAAGTCCAAAAATATAAACATTCCCTGTTATATTACATGATGCTGATTGGCCCTTTATACAGAGCTGACTGTAGAAACATTTCCTGTGATATTACATGATGCTGATTGGTGCCTTTATACAGAGCTGACTGTAGAAACATTCCCTGTGATATTACATGATGCTGATTGGCCCTTTAAACAGAGCTGACTGTAGAAACATTCCCTGTGATATTACATGATGCTGATTGGTGCCTTTATACAGAGCTGACTGTAGAAACATTCCCTGTGATATTACATGATGCTGATTGGTGCCTTTACACAGAGCTGACTGTAGAAACATTCCCTGTGATATTACATGATGCTGATTGGCCCTTTATACAGAGCTGACTGTAGAAACATTACATGATGCTGATTGGTGCCTTTACACAGAGCTGACTGTAGAAACATTCCCTGTGATATTACATGATGCTGATTGGCCCTTTATACAGAGCTGACTGTAGAAACATTACATGATGCTGATTGGCCCTTTAAACAGAGCTGACTGTAGAAACATTCCCTGTGATATTACATGATGCTGATTGGCCCTTTATACAGAGCTGACTGTAGAAACATTACATGATGCTGATTGGTGCCTTTATACAGAGCTGACTGTAGAAACATTCCCTGTGATATTACATGATGCTGATTGGTGCCTTTATACAGAGCTGACTGTAGAAACATTCTGTGTGATATTACATGATGCTGATTGGCCCTTTAAACAGAGCTGACTGTAGAAACATTACATGATGCTGATTGGCCCTTTATACAGAGCTGACTGTAGAAACATTCCCTGTTATATTACATGATGCTGATTGGCCCTTTCAACAGAGCTGACTGTAGAAACATTCCCTGTGATATTACATGATGCTGATTGGCCCTTTACACAGAGCTGACTGTAGAAACATTCCCTGTGATATTCCATGATGCTGATTGGCCCTTTATACAGAGCTGACTGTAGAAACATTCCCTGTGATATTACATGATGCTGATTGGTGCCTTTATACAGAGCTGACTGTAGAAACATTACATGATGCTGATTGGCCCTTTATACAGAGTTGACTGTAGAAACATTCCCTGTGATATTACATGATGCTGATTGGTGCCTTTATAAAGAGCTGACTGTAGAAACATTACATGATGCTGATTGGCCCTTTAAACAGAGCTGACTGTAGAAACATTCTGTGTGATATTACATGATGCTGATTGGCCCTTTAAACAGAGCTGACTGTAGAAACATTACATGATGCTGATTGGCCCTTTATACAGAGCTGACTGTAGAAACATTCCCTGTGATATTACATGATGCTGATTGGCCCTTTATACAGAGCTGACTGTAGAAACATTCCCTGTGATATTACATGATGCTGATTGGCCCTTTACACAGAGCTGACTGTAGAAACATTCCCTGTGATATTACATGATGCTGATTGGCCCTTTATACAGAGCTGACTGTAGAAACATTCCCTGTGATATTACATGATGCTGATTGGCCCTTTATACAGAGCTGACTGTAGAAACATTCCCTGTGATATTCCATGATGCTGATTGGCCCTTTATACAGAGCTGACTGTAGAAACATTCCCTGTGATATTACATGATGCTGATTGGTGCCTTTATACAGAGCTGACTGTAGAAACATTCCCTGTGATATTACATGATGCTGATTGGCCCTTTATACAGAGCTGACTGTAGAAACATTACATGATGCTGATTGGCCCTTTAAACAGAGCTGACTGTAGAAACATTCCCTGTTATATTACATGATGCTGATTGGCCCTTTACACAGAGCTGACTGTAGAAACATTACATGATGCTGATTGGCCCTTTATACAGAGCTGACTGTAGAAACATTCCCTGTGATATTACATGATGCTGATTGGCCCTTTAAACAGAGCTGACTGTAGAAACATTCCCTGTGATATTACATGATGCTGATTGGTGCCTTTATACAGAGCTGACTGTAGAAACATTCCCTGTGATATTACATGATGCTGATTGGCCCTTTACACAGAGCTGACTGTAGAAACATTACATGATGCTGATTGGCCCTTTATACAGAGCTGACTGTAGAAACATTACATGTTGCTGATTGGCCCTTTATACAGAGCTGACTGTAGAAACATTCCCTGTGATATTACATGATGCTGATTGGCCCTTTATACAGAGCTGACTGTAGAAACATTCCCTGTGATATTACATGATGCTGATTGGTCCTTTATACAGAGCTGACTGTAGAAACATTCCCTGTGATATTACATGATGCTGATTGGTGCCTTTATACAGAGCTGACTGTAGAAACATTCCCTGTGATATTACATGATGCTGATTGGCCCTTTATACAGAGCTGACTGTAGAAACATTCCCTGTGATATTACATGATGCTGATTGGTGCCTTTATACAGAGCTGACTGTAGAAACATTCCCTGTGATATTACATGATGCTGATTGGTGCCTTTATACAGAGCTGACTGTAGAAACATTACATGATGCTGATTGGCCCTTTACACAGAGCTGACTGTAGAAACATTCCCTGTGATATTACATGATGCTGATTGGCCCTTTACACAGAGCTGACTGTAGAAACATTCCCTGTGATATTACATGATGCTGATTGGTGCCTTTATACAGAGCTGACTGTAGAAACATTACATGATGCTGATTGGCCCTTTACACAGAGCTGACTGTAGAAACATTCCCTGTGATATTACATGATGCTGATTGGCCCTTTATACAGAGCTGACTGTAGAAACATTACATGATGCTGATTGGCCCTTTACACAGAGCTGACTGTAGAAACATTCCCTGTTATATTACATGATGCTGATTGGCCCTTTATACAGAGCTGACTGTAGAAACATTCCCTGTTATATTACATGATGCTGATTGGTCCTTTATACAGAGCTGACTGTAGAAACATTCCCTGTTATATTACATGATGCTGATTGGCCCTTTACACAGAGCTGACTGTAGAAACATTCCCTGTGATATTACATGATGCTGATTGGCCCTTTACACAGAGCTGACTGTAGAAACATTCCCTGTTATATTACATGATGCTGATTGGTGCCTTTATACAGAGCTGACTGTAGAAACATTACATGATGCTGATTGGCCCTTTATACAGAGCTGACTGTAGAAACATTCTGTGTGATATTACATGATGCTGATTGGCCCTTTATACAGAGCTGACTATAGAAACATTCCCTGTGATATTACATGATGCTGATTGGCCCTTTATACAGAGCTGACTGTAGAAACATTACATGATGCTGATTGGCCCTTTATACAGAGCTAACTGTAGAAACATTACATGATGCTGATTGGCCCTTTATACAGAGCTGATTGGCCTGAACATCAACGTCCCCCCCCCCCCTCCCCGTCTGCCTGGCTGAGTCAGCTGATGTCTTCACCTCAGCCATGAAGGGTTTGCAGCACTACAACACTGAGCCAGTACTCTAGAAAATACAATAGTACTGATAATAATACACATTAGTATCTAGTATTCTTGTTTTAATTCCATGTGTTTGTCCCTGCTCGTATCACGTTATCAACATGGAGGTTAGGTGTTTACAAGCTGGGTTCTCTCTCAAGTGGATGTTTGGAAAAGTTGGACTCTAACGTGCCATTGTTCTGATCATAGTTATAATGACTCATTGTTCTGATCTTAGTTATAATGACTCATTGTTCTGATCTTAGTTATAATGACTCATTGTTCTGATCATAGTTATAATGACTCATTGTTCTGATCATAGTTATAATGACTCATTGTTCTGATCATAGTTATAATGTCTCATTGTTCTGATCATAGTTATAATGTCTCATTGTTCTGAGTTCTGATCTTAGTTATAATGTCTCATTGTTCTGAGTTCTGATCTTAGTTATAATGTCTCATTGTTCTGATCATAGTTATAATGACTCATTGTTCTGATCTTAGTTATAATGTCTCATTGTTCTGATCATAGTTATAATGTCTCATTGTTCTGATCATAGTTATAATGACTCATTGTTCTGAGTTCTGATCATAGTTATAATGACTCATTGTTCTGAGTTCTGATCATAGTTATAATGACTCATTGTTCTGAGTTCTGATCATAGTTATAATGACTCATTGTTCTGATCATAGTTATAATGTCTCATTGTTCTGATAATAGTTATAATGTCTCATTGTTCTGATAATAGTTATAATGTCTCATTGTTCTGATCATAGTTAAGTCTCATAGTTATGTCTCATTGTTCTGATCATAGTTATAATGTCTCATTGTTCTGATCATAGTTATAATGACTCATTGTTCTGAGTTCTGATCATAGTTATAATGTCTCATTGTTCTGAGTTCTGATCATAGTTATAATGACTCATTGTTCTGATCATAGTTATAATGACTCATTGTTCTGATCATAGTTATAATGACTCATTGTTCTGATCATAGTTATAATGACTCATTGTTCTGAGTTCTGATCATAGTTATAATGTCTCATTGTTCTGATCATAGTTATAATGTCTCATTGTTCTGATCATAGTTATAATGACTCATTGTTCTGATCATAGTTATAATGACTCATTGTTCTGATCATAGTTATAATGACTCATTGTTCTGATCATAGTTATAATGTCTCATTGTTCTGATCATAGTTATAATGTCTCATTGTTCTGATCATAGTTATAATGTCTCATTGTTCTGATCATAGTTATAATGACTCATTGTTCTGAGTTCTGATCATAGTTATAATGTCTCATTGTTCTGAGTTCTGATCATAGTTATAATGTCTCATTGTTATGAGTTCTGATCATAGTTATAATGACTCATTGTTCTGATCATAGTTATAATGACTCATTGTTCTGATCATAGTTATAATGACTCATTGTTCTGATCATAGTTATAATGACTCATTGTTCTGATCATAGTTATAATGTCTCATTGTTCTGATCATAGTTATAATGACTCATTGTTCTGAGTTCTGATCATAGTTATAATGTCTCATTGTTCTGATCATAGTTATAATGTCTCATTGTTCTGATCATAGTTATAATGTCTCATTGTTCTGATCATAGTTATAATGACTCATTGTTCTGAGTTCTAATCATAGTTATAATGTCTCATTGTTCTGAGTTCTGATCATAGTTATAATGTCTCATTGTTATGAGTTCTGATCATAGTTATAATGACTCATTGTTCTGATCATAGTTATAATGACTCATTGTTCTGATCATAGTTATAATGACTCATTGTTCTGATCATAGTTATAATGACTCATTGTTCTGATCATAGTTATAATGACTCATTGTTCTGATCATATTTATAATGTCTCATTGTTCTGATCATAGTTATAATGTCTCATTGTTCTGATCATAGTTATAATGTCTCATTGTTCTGATCATAGTTATAATGTCTCATTGTTCTGATCATAGTTATAATGACTCATTGTTCTGAGTTCTGATCATAGTTATAATGACTCATTGTTCTGATCTTAGTTATAATGTCTCATTGTTCTGATAATAGTTATAATGTCTCATTGTTCTGATCATAGTTAAGTCTCATAGTTATGTCTCATTGTTCTGATCATAGTTATAATGTCTCATTGTTCTGATCATAGTTATGACTCATTGTTCTGATCATAGTTATAATGACTCATTGTTCTGATCATAGTTATAATGACTCATTGTTCTGATCATAGTTATGACTCATTGTTCTGATCATAGTTATAATGACTCATTGTTCTGAGTTCTGATCATAGTTATGTCTCATTGTTCTGATCATAGTTATAATGACTCATTGTTCTGAGTTCTGATCATAGTTATAATGTCTCATTGTTCTGATCATAGTTATAATGTCTCATTGTTCTGAGTTCTGATCATAGTTATGTCTCATTGTTCTGATCATAGTTATAATGTCTCATTGTTCTAGGTTCTGATCATAGTTATAATGTCTCATTGTTCTGATCATAGTTATGTCTCATTGTTCTGATCATAGTTATAATGACTCATTGTTCTGATCATAGTTATGTCTCATTGTTCTGATCATAGTTATAATGACTCATTGTTCTGAGTTCTGATCATAGTTATAATGTCTCATTGTTCTGATCATAGTTATAATGTCTCATTGTTCTGAGTTCTGATCATAGTTATGTCTCATTGTTCTGATCATAGTTATAATGACTCATTGTTCTGATCATAGTTATAATGACTCATTGTTCTGATCATAGTTATAATGTCTCATTGTTCTGAGTTCTGATCATAGTTATAATCTCTCATTGTTCTGATCATAGTTATAATGACTCATTGTTCTGATCTTAGTTATAATGTCTCATTGTTCTGATCATAGTTATAATGTCTCATTGTTCTGAGTTCTGATCATAGTTATAATGTCTCATTGTTCTGATCATAGTTATAATGTCTCATTGTTCTGATCATAGTTATAATGACTCATTGTTCTGAGTTCTGATCATAGTTATAATGACTCATTGTTCTGAGTTCTGATCATAGTTATAATGACTCATTGTTCTGAGTTCTGATCATAGTTATAATGACTCATTGTTCTGATCATAGTTATAATGTCTCATTGTTCTGAGTTCTGATCATAGTTATAATGACTCATTGTTCTGATCATAGTTATAATGTCTCATTGTTCTGATAATAGTTAAGTCTCATTGTTCTGATCATAGTTATAATGTCTCATTGTTCTGATAATAGTTATGTCT
Source organism: Oncorhynchus nerka (assembly GCF_034236695.1). Lineage (NCBI taxonomy): Eukaryota > Metazoa > Chordata > Actinopteri > Salmoniformes > Salmonidae > Oncorhynchus > Oncorhynchus nerka. The sequence goes on from NC_088422.1 coordinate 105,928,681, forward strand.
CATTGTTCTGATCATAGTTAAGTCTCATAGTTATGTCTCATTGTTCTGATCATAGTTATAATGTCTCATTGTTCTGATCATAGTTATAATGACTCATTGTTCTGAGTTCTGATCATAGTTATAATGTCTCATTGTTCTGAGTTCTGATCATAGTTATAATGACTCATTGTTCTGATCATAGTTATAATGACTCATTGTTCTGAGTTCTGATCATAGTTATAATGTCTCATTGTTCTGATCATAGTTATAATGTCTCATTGTTCTGATCATAGTTATAATGACTCATTGTTCTGAGTTCTGATCATAGTTATGTCTCATTGTTCTGATCATAGTTATAATGACTCATTGTTCTGATCATAGTTATAATGACTCATTGTTCTGATCATAGTTATAATGACTCATTGTTCTGATCATAGTTATAATGTCTCATTGTTCTGATCATAGTTATAATGTCTCATTGTTCTGATCATAGTTATAATGTCTCATTGTTCTGATCATAGTTATAATGACTCATTGTTCTGAGTTCTGATCATAGTTATAATGTCTCATTGTTCTGAGTTCTGATCATAGTTATAATGTCTCATTGTTATGAGTTCTGATCATAGTTATAATGACTCATTGTTCTGATCATAGTTATAATGACTCATTGTTCTGATCATAGTTATAATGACTCATTGTTCTGATCATAGTTATAATGACTCATTGTTCTGATCATAGGTATAATGACTCATTGTTCTGATCATATTTATAATGTCTCATTGTTCTGATCATAGTTATAATGTCTCATTGTTCTGATCATAGTTATAATGTCTCATTGTTCTGATCATAGTTATAATGTCTCATTGTTCTGATCATAGTTATAATGACTCATTGTTCTGAGTTCTGATCATAGTTATAATGACTCATTGTTCTGATCTTAGTTATAATGACTCATTGTTCTGATCTTAGTTATAATGTCTCATTGTTCTGATAATAGTTATAACGTCTCATTGTTCTGATCATAGTTATAATGACTCATTGTTCTGAGTTCTGATCATAGTTATGTCTCATTGTTCTGATCATAGTTATAATGACTCATTGTTCTGAGTTCTGATCATAGTTATAATGTCTCATTGTTCTGATCATAGTTATGTCTCATTGTTCTGATCATAGTTATAATGACTCATTGTTCTGATCATAGTTATAATGACTCATTGTTCTGATCATAGTTATAATGACTCATTGTTCTGATCATAGTTATGACTCATTGTTCTGATCATAGTTATAATGACTCATTGTTCTGAGTTCTGATCATAGTTATGTCTCATTGTTCTGATCATAGTTATAATGACTCATTGTTCTGAGTTCTGATCATAGTTATAATGTCTCATTGTTCTGATCATAGTTATAATGTCTCATTGTTCTGAGTTCTGATCATAGTTATGTCTCATTGTTCTGATCATAGTTATAATGTCTCATTGTTCTAGGTTCTGATCATAGTTATAATGTCTCATTGTTCTGATCATAGTTATGTCTCATTGTTCTGATCATAGTTATAATGACTCATTGTTCTGATCATAGTTATGTCTCATTGTTCTGATCATAGTTATAATGACTCATTGTTCTGAGTTCTGATCATAGTTATAATGTCTCATTGTTCTGATCATAGTTATAATGTCTCATTGTTCTGAGTTCTGATCATAGTTATGTCTCATTGTTCTGATCATAGTTATAATGACTCATTGTTCTGATCATAGTTATAATGACTCATTGTTCTGATCATAGTTATAATGACTCATTGTTCTGATCATAGTTATGACTCATTGTTCTGATCATAGTTATAATGACTCATTGTTCTGAGTTCTGATCATAGTTATGTCTCATTGTTCTGATCATAGTTATAATGACTCATTGTTCTGAGTTCTGATCATAGTTATAATGTCTCATTGTTCTGAGTTCTGATCATAGTTATGTCTCATTGTTCTGATCATAGTTATAATGACTCATTGTTCTGATCATAGTTATAATGACTCATTGTTCTGATCATAGTTATAATGTCTCATTGTTCTGAGTTCTGATCATAGTTATAATGTCTCATTGTTCTGATCATAGTTATGTCTCATTGTTCTGAGTTCTGATCATAGTTATAATGTCTCATTGTTCTGATCATAGTTATAATGTCTCATTGTTCTGATCATAGTTATACTGTCTCATTGTTCTGATCATAGTTAGTTATGTCTCATTGTTCTGATCATAGTTATAATGACTCATTGTTCTGATCATAGTTATGACTCATTGTTCTGATCATAGTTATAATGACTCATTGTTCTGATCATAGTTATGACTCATTGTTCTGATCATAGTTATGTCTCATTGTTCTGAGTTCTGATCATAGTTATAATGTCTCATTGTTCTGATCATAGTTATAATGTCTCATTGTTCTGATCATAGTTATAATGTCTCATTGTTCTGATCATAGTTAGTTATGTCTCATTGTTCTGATCATAGTTATAATGACTCATTGTTCTGATCATAGTTATGACTCATTGTTCTGATCATAGTTATAATGACTCATTGTTCTGATCATAGTTATGACTCATTGTTCTGATCTTAGTTATAATGACTCATTGTTCTGATCATAGTTATAATGTCTCATTGTTCTGATCATAGTTATAATGACTCATTGTTCTGATCTTAGTTATAATGACTCATTCTTCCGATCATAGTTATAATGTCTCATTGTTCTGATCATAGTTATAATGTCTCATTGTTCTGATCATAGCTATAATGACTCATTGTTCTGATCATAGTTATAATGACTCATTGTTCTGATCATAGTTATAATGTCTCATTGTTCTGATCATAGTTATGACTCATTGTTCTGATCATAGTTATAATGACTCATTGTTCTGATCATAGTTATGACTCATTGTTCTGATCATAGTTGTCTCATTGTTCTGATCATAGTTATGACTCTTTGTTCTGATCTTAGTTATAATGACTCATTGTTCTGATCATAGTTATAATGACTCATTGTTCTGATCTTAGTTATAATGACTCATTGTTCTGATCATAGTTATAATGACTCATTGTTCTGATCATAGTTATGTCTCATTGTTCTGATCATAGTTATAATGTCTCATTGTTCTGATCATAGTTATAATGTCTCATTGTTCTGATCATAGTTATAATGACTCATTGTTCTGATCATAGTTATAATGTCTCATTGTTCTGATCATAGTTATAATGTCTCATTGTTCTGATCATAGTTATAATGTCTCATTGTTCTGATCTTAGTTATGACTCATTGTTCTGATCTTAGTTATAATGACTCATTGTTCTGATCATAGTTATAATGTCTCATTGTTCTGATCATAGTTATAATGACTCATTGTTCTGATCATAGTTATAATGACTCATTGTTCTGATCATAGTTATAATGTCTCATTGTTCTGATCATAGTTAGTTATGTCTCATTGTTCTGATCATAGTTATAATGACTCATTGTTCTGATCATAGTTATGACTCATTGTTCTGATCATAGTTATAATGACTCATTGTTCTGATCATAGTTATGACTCATTGTTCTGATCATAGTTATGTCTCATTGTTCTGAGTTCTGATCATAGTTATAATGTCTCATTGTTCTGATCATAGTTATAATGTCTCATTGTTCTGATCATAGTTATAATGTCTCATTGTTCTGATCATAGTTAGTTATGTCTCATTGTTCTGATCATAGTTATAATGACTCATTGTTCTGATCATAGTTATGACTCATTGTTCTGATCATAGTTATAATGACTCATTGTTCTGATCATAGTTATGACTCATTGTTCTGATCTTAGTTATAATGACTCATTGTTCTGATCATAGTTATAATGTCTCATTGTTCTGATCATAGTTATAATGACTCATTGTTCTGATCTTAGTTATAATGACTCATTCTTCCGATCATAGTTATAATGTCTCATTGTTCTGATCATAGTTATAATGTCTCATTGTTCTGATCATAGCTATAATGACTCATTGTTCTGATCATAGTTATAATGACTCATTGTTCTGATCATAGTTATAATGTCTCATTGTTCTGATCATAGTTATGACTCATTGTTCTGATCATAGTTATAATGACTCATTGTTCTGATCATAGTTATGACTCATTGTTCTGATCATAGTTGTCTCATTGTTCTGATCATAGTTATGACTCTTTGTTCTGATCTTAGTTATAATGACTCATTGTTCTGATCATAGTTATAATGACTCATTGTTCTGATCTTAGTTATAATGACTCATTGTTCTGATCATAGTTATAATGTCTCATTGTTCTGATCATAGTTATAATGACTCATTGTTCTGATCATAGTTATGTCTCATTGTTCTGATCATAGTTATAATGTCTCATTGTTCTGATCATAGTTATAATGTCTCATTGTTCTGATCATAGTTATAATGACTCATTGTTCTGATCATAGTTATAATGTCTCATTGTTCTGATCATAGTTATAATGTCTCATTGTTCTGATCATAGTTATAATGTCTCATTGTTCTGATCTTAGTTATGACTCATTGTTCTGATCTTAGTTATAATGACTCATTGTTCTGATCATAGTTATAATGTCTCATTGTTCTGATCATAGTTATAATGACTCATTGTTCTGATCATAGTTATAATGACTCATTGTTCTGATCATAGTTATAATGTCTCATTGTTCTGATCATAGTTATAATGTCTCATTGTTCTGATCATAGTTATAATGACTCATTGTTCTGATCATAGTTATAATGTCTCATTGTTCTGATCATAGTTATAATGTCTCATTGTTCTGATCATAGTTATAATGTCTCATTGTTCTGATCTTAGTTATATTGTCTCATTGTTCTGATCTTAGTTATAATGTCTCATTGTTCTGAGTTCTGATCTTAGTTATAATGACTCATTGTTCTGATCATAGTTATAATGTCTCATTGTTCTGAGTTCTGATCTTAGTTATAATGACTCATTGTTCTGATCATAGTTATAATGTCTCATTGTTCTGAGTTCTGATCTTAGTTATAATGACTCATTGTTCTGATCATAGTTATAATGTCTCATTGTTCTGAGTTCTGATCATAGTTATAATGACTCATTGTTCTGATCTTAGTTATAATGACTCATTGTTCTGATCTTAGTTATGTCTCATTGTTCTGATCATAGTTATAATGTCTCATTGTTCTGATCTTAGTTATAATGTCTCATTGTTCTGATCTTAGTTATAATGACTCATTGTTCTGATCTTAGTTATAATGTCTCATTGTTCTGATCATAGTTATAATGTCTCATCGCCTAGTGATACCCCAGGTGGCAGACCAGGGGGTTTGGTCCTAGTGATACCCCAGGTGGCAGACCAGGGGGTTTGGTCCTAGTGATACCCCAGGTGGCAGACCAGGGGGTTTGGTCCTAGTGATACCCCAGGTGGCAGACCAGGGGGTTTGGTCCTAGTGATACCCCAGGTGGCAGACCAGGGGGTTTGGTCCTAGTGATACCCCAGGTGGCAGACCAGGGGGTTTGGTCCTAGTGATACCCCAGGTGGCAGACCAGGGGGTTTGGTCAAGACGTTTTCAACAGATCAGACAACGACAGGTTTGGATTAGCTCGGTTTCAAGTACGTTTTATTTAAATTATCAACAAAAACAACAGAATATCTCTCTTTGATACCGTCTTCTGGGCTCCGGGGTCTTCTGAGCTCCCTCCGTTATCCCTGGGACTGAGCACAACTATACAAGAGTAACCTCTCTTCCCCTAGTTCTCTCTCTTTATGGGACTCGTCCAGATGGTGAGCAATCATCCCCTTGATTACTCACCTACACAATCAGCCCCTTGATTACTCACAAACCACAATCAGCCCCTTGATTACTCACCAACCACAATCATCCCCTTGATTACTCACGTACACAATCAGCCCCTTGATTACTCACCTCCCACAATCATCCCCTTGATTACTCACCATCCACAATCATCCCCTTGATTACTCACCAACCACAATCATCCCCTTGATTACTCACCAACCACAATCATCCCCTTGATTACTCACCAACCACAATCATCCCCTTGATTACTCACCTCCCACAATCATCCCCTTGATTACTCACCATCCACAATCATCCCCTTGATTACTCACCATCCACAATCAGCCCCTTGATTACTCACCTCCCACAATCAGCCCCTTGATTACTCACCTCCCACAATCAGCCCCTTGATTACTCACCTCCCACAATCAGCCCCTTGATTACTCACCTCCCACAATCATCCCCTTGATTACTCACCAATCACAATCAGCCCCTTGATTACTCACCAACCACAATCATCCCCTTGATTACTCACCTCCCACAATCATCCCCTTGATTACTCACCATCCACAATCATCCCCTTGATTACTCACCTCCCACAATCAGCCCCTTGATTACTCACCTCCCACAATCAGCCCCTTGATTACTCACCTCCCACAATCAGCCCCTTGATTACTCACCTCCCACAATCAGCCCCTTGATTACTCACCTCCCACAATCATCCCCTTGATTACTCACCAATCACAATCATCCCCTTGATTACTCACCTCCCACAATCATCCCCTTGATTACTCACCAACCACAATCAGCCCCTTGATTACTCACCTCCCACAATCAGCCCCTTGATTACTCACAAACCACAATCAGCCCCTTGATTACTAACCTCCCACAATCAGCCCCTTGATTACTCACCTCCTACAAACAGCCCCTTGATTACTCACCTCCCACAATCAGACCCTTGATTACTCACCAATCACAATCAGCCCCTTGATTACTCACCAATCACAATCATCCCCTTGATTACTCACCTCCCACAATCATCCCCTTGATTACTCACCAACCACAATCAGCCCCTTGATTACTCACCAACCACAATCAGCCCCTTGATTACTCACCAACCACAATCATCCCCTTGATTACTCACCAACCACAATCAGCCCCTTGATTACTCACCAACCACAATCATCCCCTTGATTACTCACCAACCACAATCATCCCCTTGATTACTCACCAACCACAATCAGCCCCTTGATTACTCACCAACCACAATCAGCCCCTTGATTACTCACCAACCACAATCATCCCCTTGATTACTCACCAACCACAATCAGCCCCTTGATTACTCACCAACCACAATCATCCCCTTGATTACTCACCAACCACAATCAGCCCCTTGATTACTCACCAACCACAATCAGCCCCTTGATTACTCACCAACCACAATCATCCCCTTGATTACTCACCAACCACAATCAGCCCCTTGATTACTCACCAACCACAATCAGCCCCTTGATTACTCACCTCCCACAATCAGCCCCTTGATTACTCACCTCCCACAATCAGCCCCTTGATTACTCACCAACCACAATCAGCCCCTTGATTACTAACCTCCCACAATCAGCCCCTTGATTACTCACCTCCCACAATCAGCCCCTTGATTACTCACCTCCCACAATCAGCCCCTTGATTACTCACCAATCACAATCATCCCCTTGATTACTCACCTCCCACAATCATCCCCTTGATTACTCACCAACCACAATCAGCCCCTTGATTACTCACCAACCACAATCAGGCCCTTGATTACTCACCAACCACAATCATCCCCTTGATTACTCACCAACCACAATCAGCCCCTTGATTACTCACCAACCACAATCATCCCCTTGATTACTCACCAACCACAATCAGCCCCTTGATTACTCACCAACCACAATCAGCCCCTTGATTACTCACCAACCACAATCATCCCCTTGATTACTCACCAACCACAATCAGCCCCTTGATTACTCACCAACCACAATCATCCCTTGATTACTCACCAACCACAATCAGCCCCTTGATTACTCACCAACCACAATCAGCCCCTTGATTACTCACCAACCACAATCAGCCCCTTGATTACTCACCAACCACAATCAGCCCCAGTTCATCCTGTCCGGAGAGCCCGTCGAGACCTGGCACGTCCAGCAGAGGGAGCCATCGCGTCGTGATGAAGACTCCGTCTGTCACCAGGCCTCGACGAGTCTCCCCCTGGTGGCCGACCAGCTGTACTCCACGGCCACGGCCATGATACATGAAACATCACCTAGTGATACGTCATGACCCGTAAATGACGATGTGTGAAACATCACCTAGTGATACGTCATGACCCGTAAATGACGATGTGTGAAACATCACCTAGTGATACGTCATGACCCGTAAATGACGATGTGTGAAACATCACTTGGTTTGCCGGCTTGGTTTGTTTCTGTGTTAAGAAACAGCATGAATGAAGGAAATGCACATCATCCCTTTTTACTGATATAATCAGATCAATAAGGTGACGTGAGGTGGTTTTTCACAACGCAACCCTCCTCCGTCTCGAAGTGAACCCATTTCCTCTACAACGCGCGTTGCCATGGTAACATCTCTATTGTCTTTGAAGTGAATATGGAACTGAGGGGCAACTTGTAGCAAATTTAAAGAGGAGGGAGGGAGGGAGGGAGGGAGGTGGGAGGGAAGGAATGAGACAGGAGGGAGGGAGGGAGGTGGGAGGGAGGGAGACAGAGGAGGGAGGGAGGTGGGAGGGAAGGAAGGAGGGAGGGAGGGAGGGAGGTGAGAGGGAAGGAAGGAAGGAGACAGAGGAGGAGGGCAGGAAGGAGACAGGAGGAGGGACGGAAGGAGACAGGAGCAGGTAAGGAAGGAGACAGAGGAGGAGGGAAGGAAGGAGACAGAGGAAGGAGGGAGGGAGACAGTAGGAGGGAAGGAGTGAGGGAGGAAGACAGAGGAGGGAGGGAGACAGAGGAGGGAGGGAGGCAGAGGAGGGAGGGAGGGAGACAGGAGGTAGGGAGAGAAGGAGGGAAGGGTTGAGGGAGGGAGACAGAGGAGGGAGGGAGGGAGACAAAGGAGGGAGGGAGGGAGACAGGGAGACAGGGAGGGAGAGGAGGAGGGAAGGGTTGAGGGAGGGAGACAGAAAGCAGACATGACTCATTGTAAAGACTAGATGGTTTCTGGGTTTTCACCCATAACAGTCTAAGCCCTGTCTAAGCCAGGGGGGGCACCACTAAGCCATATTAAATTGTTTTAAAAAGGTCAAACTATTAGGAATGTGTTCTTAATGTTTTCTACAATCAATATCTATTTCCACACTATGAGGTTGGAATAATACTGTGGAATTATGAAAATTATGACCTTTTAGTGTAAAAGTTTTTTGAAAAGACAGACTGAAATTTAAGCCTGTTTTCCATGTGCGGAGTCTTGGCCTGCCGGGCGACATCACCAGGTGGTATAAGTTTAATATACATCCATTTTTTTAATACATTTTTTATTTATTTAACCTTTATTTAAGTCAGTTAAGATTAAGAACAAATTCATATTTACAATGACGGCCTACCGGGGAACAGTGGGTTAACTGCCTTGTTCAGGGGGCAGAACGACAGATTTATACTTTGTCAGCTACAGGGATTCGATCTAAACTCAGCAACAAAAAAGAAACGTCCCTTTTTCAGGACCCTGTCTTTCAAAGATAATTTACGAATAATACAAATAACTTCACAGATCTTCAAGGTAAAGTGTTTAAACACTGTTTCCCATGCTTGTTCAATGAACCATAAACAATGAATGAACATGCACCTGTGGAACGGTCATTAAGACACTAACAGCTTACAGATGGTAGGCAATTAAGGTCACAGTTGTGAAAACTTAGGACACTAAAGAGGCCTTTCTACTGACTCTGAAAAACACCAATAGAAAGATGCCCAGGGTCCCTGCTCATTTGTGTGAATGTGCTTTAGGCATGCTGCAATGAGACATGAGGACTGCAGATGTGGCCAGGGAAATACATTTAAATGTCCGTACTGTGAGACGCCTAAGACAGCGCTACAGGGAGACAGGACGGACAGCTTATCGTTCTCACAGTGGCACACCTGCACAGGATCGGTACATCCAAACATCACACCTGTGGGACAGGTACGTGATGGCAACAACAACTGCCCGAGTTACACCAGGAACGCACAATCCCTCCATCAGTGCTCAGGCTGTCCACAATAGGCTGAGAGAGGTTGGACTGAGGGCTTGTAGGCCTGTTGTCCTCACCAGACATCACCGGTAACAACGTCACCTATGGGCACAAACCCACCATTGCTGGACCAGACTGGACTGGCAAAAAGTGCTCTTCACTGACGAGTCACGGTTTTGTCTCACCAGCAGTGATGGTCGGATTCGCGTTTATCATCGAAGGAATGAGCGTTACACCGAGGCCTGTACTCAGGAGCGGGATCGATTTTTGAGGGTGGAAGGTCCGTCATGGTCTGGGGCCGGTGTGTCACAGCATCATCGGACTGAGCTTGTTGCCATTGCAGTCAATCTCTGTGCTGTGCGTAACAGGGAAGACATCCTCCTCCCTCATGTGGTACCCATCCTGCAGGCTCATCCTGACATGACCCTCCAGCATGACAATGACACCAGCCATACGGCTCGTTCTGTGCGTGATTTCATGCAAGACAGGAATGTCAGTGTTCTGCCGTGGCCAGCGAAGAGCCCGGATCTCAATCCCATTGACCTGTTGGATCGGAGGGTGAGGGCTAGGGCCATTTCCACCAGAAATGTCCGGGAATTTGCAGGTGCCTTGGTGGAAGAGTTGGGTAACATCTCACAGCAAGAACTGGCAAATCTGGTGCAGTCCATGAGGAGATGCACTGCAGTACTTAATGCAGCTGGTGGCCACATCAGATACTGACTGTTACTTTAGATTTTTTTTACCCCCTCTTTGTTCAGGGACACATTATTCCATTTCTGTTAGTCACATGTCTGTGAAACTTGTTCAGTTTATGTCTCAGTTGTTGAATCTTGTTATGTTCATACAAATATTTACACATGTTAAAGTTTGATGAAAAATAAACGCAGTAGACAATAAGAGGATGTTTCTTTTTTTTTGCTGAGTTTAGCAACCTTTCAGCTCCTGGCCCAATGCTCTAACCACTAGGCTACCTGCCAACCAATAGCAACGAGTTTCAAACCTCTCTGCCAATAACAGATCGTTTTAATTCAGGTTACATATCCCTCCCATTAGGCTCCTCCAATTACAGTAGGTCCCACACTCAGACTCCTCCCAGACAATCTTGGCAAAATTCTTGCTTGAGAAAAAGCATATTGCTATTTATTTTTTCCCCCGTTTTTAATTGAAAAAATAATTACAGTAAGGTTAATTAATTAATTAAACTTCATTGTTACCCAAAACATTATTTGATATTGAGATTTTAAAAAAAATGTCTGCATTGGACCTTTAATAGTTTCCCTGTGGCTGAACAGGATCCTTTCCAGCAGAGGTATAATTGAAAGCCAGAGGGGGAGCAGGGTTAGCCGGGCAGCAGGGGGAGGACTAGGGTAGAGGTGGCGGAAGGCAATTATTTATTTCTCTCTCTCTCTCCATCCCTCCATCCCTCCCTCTTCCTCCTCCCTTCCCTTTATCCCTCCATCCCTCCCTCTCCCTCCATCCCTCTCTCTCCCTCCATCCCTCTCTCTCCCTCCATCCCTCTCTCCCTCCATCCCTCTCTCTCCCTCCATCCCTCTCTCTCCCTCCATCCCTCTCTCTCCCTCCATCCGTCTCTCCCTCCCTCCATGCCTCTCTCTCCCTCCATCCGTCTCTCCATCCCTCTCTCTCCCTCCATCCCTCTCTCTCCCCCTCCATCCCTCTCTCTCCCTCCATCCCTCTCTCTCCCTCCATCGGTCTCTCCTCCATCCATCCCTCTCTCCATCCCTCCCTCTTCCTCCATCCCTTTCTCTATCCCTCCCTCTTCCTCCATCCCTCTCTCCATCCCTCCCTCTCCCTCCATCCCTCTCTCTCCCTCCATCCCTCTCTCTCCCTCCATCCGTCTCTCCCTCCATCCCTCTCTCTCCCTCCATCCGTCTCTCCCTCCATCCATCCCTCTCTCCATCCCTCCCTCTTCCTCCATCCCTTTCTCCATCCCTCCCTCTTCCTCCATCCCTCTCTCCATCCCTCCCTCTTCCTCCATCCCTCCCTCTTCCTCCTCCCTTTATCCCTCCTTCCCATGACTTTGGATCCAAAAGTGTTCAATCCCAGTGCTAGATACTTATTATTTTGTTTTAACTCTAACGCCAAAACCTTAACCCTTGAGTTGGAAATTTGACGTTTGGAGAAACGGAACGATACTGAACAGGAGTAGCAACCCAGTGTGTAAAAAAAAAACTAATTTTAACGTTTGGAGAAACGTGGATAAATGTCAGAATCTGAAGTCATATTGGTAGAACCGTGACATGGAGAACTCAGTGACTAACCACTCTGCCCTTCACTGTAGAATACTTGTATTTGAGGTACAGTACATCCAAGCATTAACAGAGGACAGTGAGAGAGCAGCTTGGTGAGGGCTGGGGTCACGGTTGGAGATATTACCAATGAGAGTGCTGCTTGGTGAGGGCTGGGGTCACGGTTGGAGAAGTTACCAGGGGACAGTGAGAGAGCAGCTTGGTGAGGGCTGGGGTCACGGTTGGAGATATTACCAATGAGAGTGCTGCTTGGTGAGGGCTGGGGTCACGGTTGGAGAAGTTACCAGAGGACAGTGAGAGAGCAGCTTGGTGAGGGCTGGGGTCATGGTTGGAGATATTACCAATGATAGTGCTGATTGGTGAGGCCTGGGGTCACGGTTAGAGAAGTTACCAGAGGACAGTGAGAGAGCAGCTTGGTGAGGCCTGCGGTCACGGATGGAGATATTACCACTGAGAGAGCAGCTTGGTGAGGCCTGGGGTCACGGTTGGAGAAGTTACCAGAGGACAGTTAGAGAGCAGCTTGGGGAGGCCTGGGGTCACGGTTGGAGAAGTTACCAGAGGACACTGAGAGAGCAGCTTGGTGAGGCCTGGGGTCACGGTTGGAGAAGTTACAAGAGGACAGTTAGAGAGCAGCTTGGGGAGGCCTGGGGTCACGGTTGGAGAAGTTACAAGAGGACAGTTAGAGAGCAGCTTGGGGAGGCCTGGGGTCACGGTTGGAGAAGTTACCAGAGGACACTGAGAGAGCAGCTTGGTGAGGCCTGGGGTCCTGGTTGGAGAAGTTACCAGAGGACACTGAGAGAGCAGCTTGGTGAGGCCTGGGGTCACGGTTGGAGAAGTTACCAGAGGACAGTTAGAGAGCAGCTTGGTGAGGCCTGGGGTCCTGGTTGGAGAAGTCACCAGAGGACAGTTAGAGAGCAGCTTGGTGTGGCCTGGGGTCCTGGTTGGAGAAGTTACCAGAGGACACTGAGAGAGCAGCTTGGTGAGGCCTGGGGTCGTGGTTGGAGAAGTTACCAGAGGACAGTGATAGAGAAGCTTGGTGAGGCCTGGGGTCCTGGTTGGAGAAGTTACCAGAGGACACTGAGAGAGCAGCTTGGTGAGGCCTGGGGTCCTGGTTGGAGGTTGTTGTTGTAACTGTTATATCAGAGGTCTGTGTTCACGCACTGTTTCTGTTCTATCTTGTATTCACCCTCCATATATAATGTCAATCTAAAGTAACAATATAGAATGTAACTTTTGCATTAATTTCCCATAACCATCATGGACTAACGGTATTAGTCAGTTTGAAGCAGAGCTTTATTCACTGCAATATACATATTGGATTTTCTGGAAAGCTGTTAACCCTGTAGTCGTATTGTCTGCTTCAGTGCCTTCAATGTGAGATGAACATAATTGCATATTGGCTGTTGCCATTGAGGCCATGCATTCAGAACCAGTTCACGTCTTGTTGATACGAAGACCATGCATTCGGAACTAGTGCACGTCTTGTTGCTACGGAGACCTTGCATTCGGAACTAGTGCACGTCTTGTTGCTACGAAGACCATGCATTCGGAACTAGTGCACGTCTTGTTGCTACGGAGACCATGCATTCAGAACCAGTTCACGTCTTGTTGCTACTGTGGCCATACATTCAGAACCAGTTCACTTCTTGTTGCTACTGTGGCCATACGTTCAGAACCAGTTCACTTCTTGTTGCTACTGTGGCCATACGTTCAGAACCAGTTCACTTCTTGTTGCTACTGTGGCCATACGTTCAGAACCAGTTCACTTCTTGTTGCTACTGTGGCCATACATTCGGAACCAGTTCACTTCTTGTTGCTACTGTGGCCATACATTCAGAACCAGTTCACTTCTTGCTCTGTCTTCATCAGGACCTGACTTCATCACTTATCTGTAGAGGATTCATCCCAAATCATTTCTGACATGGATCAGTTGTCCCTTTCAAAATGTTAATTAAACTTTTTTTTGTCATTAGCTATTGTGTGTTGTCTTTCTCGTGGAGGCAGGGCGAGGATTGACTGCAAATTCAAAACTTATTGACTCCTCACGCATTCCTCATTTCTTGTTTCCAACCAAGCTCAGCGTTCAACACACATAGTGCCCTCAAAGTTCATCACTAAGCTAAGGACCCTGGGACTAAACACCTCCCTCTGCAACTGGATTCTGGACTTCCTGACGGGCCGCCCCGAGGTGGTAAGCATAGGCAAAACATGTCTGCCATGCTGATCCTCAACACTGGGACCCCTCAGGGTGCGTGCTTAGTCCCCTCCTGTACTCCCTTTTCACCCACGACTGCATGGCCAAACACGACTCCAACACCATCATTAAGTTTGCCGACGACACAACAGCCTGATTACCGATAACGATGAGACAGTGGTGCCAGGACAACAACCTCTGTCACGAATCCCGCCGAAGGTGGTTCCTCTTCCTGTTCGGACTGCGCTCGGCGGTCGTCGTCGCCGGCCTACTTGCTGCCACCGATCCCCTTTTTCTGTTTCAGTTTGTTTTGTCTGATTAGTCTCACCTGTTTCTTGTTTGGGTTTTGATTTGGGCTATTTAAACCAGGTATGCCCGCCTGCTTTTGTGCGGGCTTGTTTTTCTGTTCATGTGTGTGTGTGGATTCTCGTGGACTCTTTTTAAGTGATGCGCCTTAGTGTTTGGCATCACCGTTACTTGTTGTTCTGGAATAAACGACCACGATTGAACTACCCCTGCTCTCTGCGCCTGACTCCTCCACCCACTACTCCTAGAAGCCGTGACAACCTCTCCCTCAATGTGAGCAAGACAAAGGAGCTGACCGTGGACTACAGCATGCCGAACAGGCCCCCATTAACATCGACGGGGCTGTAGTGGAGCGGGTCAAGAGTTTCAAGTTCCTTGCTGTCCACATCACCAACAAACTATCATGGTCCAAACACACCAATACAGTCGTGAAGAGGGCAGGACAACACGTTTTCCTTCTCAGGAGACTGAAAAGATTTGGCATGGGTCCTCAGGTCCTCAAAAAGTTCTACAGCTGCCCCATCGAGGGCATCCTGACCGGTTGCAAGCCATAAGAGCTGAACTGTTAATCATATGGCAACCTGGACTATTTACACTAACATCCCCCACCATTTGTTTTTACACTGCTGCTACTCACTGTTTGTTATCTATGCATAGTCACACCTACCTACATGTACAAATTAATTCAACTAACTTGTACCCCCGACATTGACTCGGTACCGTACCTCCTGTATATAGCTTCGTTATTGTTATTTAATAGTTTTACTTTTTATATTTATCTTTTTGGTTTATTTGTTAAATATTATCTTAACTCTTTCTTGAACGGCATTGTTGTTTAAGGCCTTGTAAGTCAGCATCGGTGGCAACTAGTAGACCGGTGACGACGACCGCCGAGCGCCACCCGAACAGGAAGAGGAGCCACCTTCAGTGGCAGCTAGTAAACCGGTGACGACGACCGCAGAGCGCCCCCCGAACAGGAAGAGGAGCCACCTTCAGTGGCAGATAGTAGACCGGGGACGACGACCGCCGAGCGCCACCCGAACAGGAAGAGGAGCCACCTTCGGTGGCAGCTAGTAGACCGGGGACGACGACCGCCGAGCGCCACCCGAACAGGAAGAGGAGCCACCTTCGCTGGCAGCTAGTAGGCCGGGGACGACGACCGCCGAACGCCACCCGAAAAGGAAGAGGAGCCACCTTCGGTGGCAGATAGTAGACCGGGGACGACGACCGCCGAGTGCCACCCGAACAGGAAGAGGAGCCACCTTCAGTGGCAGCTAGTAGACCGGGGACGACGACCGCCGAGCGCCACCCGAACAGGAAGAGGAGCCACCTTCGCTGGCAGCTAGTAGGCCGGGGACGACGACCGCCGAGCGCCACCCGAACAGGAAGAGGAGCCACCTTCAGTGGCAGCTAGTAGGCCGGGGACGACGACCGCCGAGCGCCACCCGAACAGGAAGAGGAGCCACCTTCAGTGGCAGCTAGTAGACCGGGGACGACGACCGCCGAGCGCCACCCGAACAGGAAGAGGAGCCACCTTCAGTGGCAGCTAGTAGACCGGGGACGACGACCGCCGAGCGCCACCCGAACAGGTGGCAGCTAGTAGACCGGGGACGACGACCGCCGAGCGCCACCCGAACAGGAAGAGGAGCCACCTTCGGTGGCAGATAGTAGACCGGGGACGACGACCACCGAGCGCCACCCGAACAGGAAGAGGAGCCACCTTCGGTGGCAGCTAGTAGACCGGTGATGACGACCGCCGAGCGCCACCCAAACAGGAAGAGGAGCCACCTTCAGTGGCAGCTAGTAGACCGGTGACGACGACCGCCGAGCACCACCCGAACAGGAAGAGGAGCCACCTTCAGTGGCAGCTAGTAGACCGGGGACGACGACCGCCGAGCGCCACCCGAACAGGAAGAGGAGCCACCTTCAGTGGCAGATAGTAGACCGGGGACGACGACCACCGAGCGCCACCCGAACAGGAAGAGGAGCCACCTTCGGTGGCAGCTAGTAGACCGGGGACGACGACCGCCGAACGCCACCCGAAAAGGAAGAGGAGCCACCTTCGGTGGCAGATAGTAGACCGGGGACGACGACCGCCGAGTGCCACCCGAACAGGAAGAGGAGCCACCTTCAGTGGCAGCTAGTAGACCGGGGACGACGACCGCCGAGCGCCACCCGAACAGGAAGAGGAGCCACCTTCGCTGGCAGCTAGTAGGCCGGGGACGACGACCGCCGAGCGCCACCCGAACAGGAAGAGGAGCCACCTTCAGTGGCAGCTAGTAGGCCGGGGACGACGACCGCCGAGCGCCACCCGAACAGGAAGAGGAGCCACCTTCAGTGGCAGCTAGTAGACCGGGGACGACGACCGCCGAGCGCCACCCGAACAGGAAGAGGAGCCACCTTCAGTGGCAGATAGTAGACCGGGGACGACGACCACCGAGCGCCACCCGAACAGGAAGAGGAGCCACCTTCGGTGGCAGCTAGTAGACCGGGGACGACGACCGCCGAGCGCCACCCGAACAGGAAGAGGAGCCACCTTCGCTGGCAGCTAGTAGGCCGGGGACGACGACCGCCGAACGCCACCCGAAAAGGAAGAGGAGCCACCTTCGGTGGCAGATAGTAGACCGGGGACGACGACCGCCGAGTGCCACCCGAACAGGAAGAGGAGCCACCTTCAGTGGCAGCTAGTAGACCGGGACGACGACCGCCGAGCGCCACCCGAACAGGAAGAGGAGCCACCTTCGCTGGCAGCTAGTAGGCCGGGACGACGACCGCCGAGCGCCACCCGAACAGGAAGAGGAGCCACCTTCAGTGGCAGCTAGTAGGCCGGGGACGACGACCGCCGTGCGCCACCCGAACAGGAAGAGGAGCCACCTTCAGTGGCAGCTAGTAGACCGGGGACGACGACCGCCGAGCGCCACCCGAACAGGAAGAGGAGCCACCTTCAGTGGCAGATAGTAGACCGGGGACGACGACCGCCGAGTGCCACCCGAACAGGAAGAGGAGCCACCTTCAGTGGCAGCTAGTAGACCGGGACGACGACCGCCGAGCGCCACCCGAACAGGAAGAGGAGCCACCTTCGCTGGCAGCTAGTAGGCCGGGGACGACGACCGGAAGAGGAGCCACCTTCAGTGGCAGCTAGAGCGCCACCCGAACAGGAAGAGGAGCCACCTTCAGTGGCAGCTAGTAGGCCGGGACGACGACCGCCGAGCGCCACCCGAACAGGAAGAGGAGCCACCTTCAGTGGCAGCTAGTAGACCGGGACGACGACCGCCGAGCGCCACCCGAACAGGAAGAGGAGCCACCTTCGGTGGCAGCTAGTAGACCGGGACGACGACCGCCGAGCGCCACCCGAACAGGAAGAGGAGCCACCTTCGGTGGCAGATAGTAGACCGGGGACGACGACCACCGAGCCACCCGAACAGGAAGAGCCACCTTCAGTGGCAGCTAGTAGACCGGGACGACGACCGCCGAGCGCCACCCGAACAGGAAGAGGAGCCACCTTCAGTGGCAGCTAGTAGACCGGGGACGACGACCGCCGAGCGCCACCCGAACAGGAAGAGGAGCCACCTTCAGTGGCAGATAGTAGACCGGGGACGACGACCACCGAGCGCCACCCGAACAGGAAGAGGAGCCACCTTCGGTGGCAGATAGTAGACCGGGGACGACGACCACCGAGCGCCACCCGAACAGGAAGAGGAGCCACCTTCAGTGGCAGATAGTAGACCGGGGACGACGACCACCGAGCGCCACCCGAACAGGAAGAGGAGCCACCTTCAGTAGGAGTCGTGACAGTTATTCGACGCATGTGACTAACTAAAGTTTGATTTGATTTGATCATCCCAAATGAACGAACCATTCAGGGAGGCTATTAACCAGTTGAACTGAGGTCTAAGCATGTCCTTCATGACAATAACTTTTCGTTACACTAGCAAGCTCATGGGCATTGGACATATACGTAATTATAACCATGGCAACCAATACTTACACTAGCAAGCTCATGGGCATTGGACATATGATTATAACCATGGCAACCAAGACTTACACTAGCGAGCTCATGGGCATTGGACATATGATTATAACCATGGCAACCAAGACTTACACTAGCGAGCTCATGGGCATTGGACATATGATTATAACCATGGCAACCAAGACTTACACTAGCGAGCTCATGGGCATTGGACATATGATTATAACCATGGCAACCAAGACTTACACTAGCGAGCTCATGGGCATTGGACATATGATTATAACCATGGCAACCAAGACTTACACTAGCGAGCTCATGGGCATTGGACATATGATTATAACCATGGCAACCAAGACTTACACTAGCGAGCTCATGGGCATTGGACATATGATTATAACCATGGCAACCAAGACTTACACTAGCAAGCTCATGGGCATTGGACATATAATTATAACCATGGCAACCAAGACTTACACTAGCAAGCTCATGGGCATTGGACATATGATTATAACCATGGCAACCAAGACGTACACTAGCAAGCTCATGCTCATGGGACGTACACTAGCAAGCTTGGACATGTAATTATAACCATGGCCACCATGACGTACACTAGCAAGCTCATGGGCATTGGGCATATAATTATAACCATGGCAACCAAGACGTACACTAGCAAGCTCATGGGCATTGGACATATGATTATAACCATGGCAACCAAGTCTACAGGATAACATTGATATTTCACTCTGACCTACAGTATGTCTGATTCCCAAATGGCACCCTATAACCCTATATAGTGCACAGCTTTTGGGCCTCTGGTTATACATTGTGCCCTTTGGGAGGTAGTCTATGAGTGGTTCGTTTAGCCTATTAAATGAGTGTTCGATAATGACCGTACCGAGCTACAATATGTCAAGCACTTTTCTGTTTATGATGGGAAACGGTGAAATGTAGGAAATCAATGAAGTCCCAAAGGCTGCGCTGTAACAAGGTATCGGGAGACTGACTAAACAGAAGGCTGGTTCTCGTATGGGTAATTCAGACTTTCCCTGTAAACGATGCATTTTGACAAATGGAAATAAAGGCAGGGTCCAGCCTCAAATAAATGTCTCTCTTGTTTCTCTCGTGGCGCGTTGACGACAGGGTCAGTGATGAGGTGGGCTACCTCTCGTCTCCTGTCTTGCTATGATATAATACGTTGGACAAAGGGAGGGAGACGGGTGTTATGAAAGGCTTGGGAAGGATTGCCGAGTCACGCAAACAAAATGGTTCTTGGCTCGGCCCGTTAGGTAGCAAATGACAGTCCTCGTGCTCATAACAGGGAGTGTATTCGGTCTGACCTCTGTGTCCCTACAGACACTTTGGTGTTTGAATAAGAGTTAGAACTTTTTTTTAATGTCACCCCAAAAAGCACATTGACAGGACGGCAGACTGTGTCCCAAATGGGACCCCATTCCCTTTTATAGTGTACTACTATTGACCAGGGCGGATAAGGCTCTGTTTAAAAGTAGTGCACTACATAGTGAATAGGGTGCCATAGGGCTCTGTTTAAAAGTAGTGCACTACATAGTGAATAGGGTGCAATAGGGCTCTGTTTAAAAGTAGTGCACTACATAGTTTATAGGGTGCCGTAGGTACAGTACATCATTATATTGTAGACCTAACCAGTCAGTCTGATCTGCCAGTACATTATATTGTAGACCTAACCAGTCTGTCTGATCTGCCAGTACATCATTATATTGTAGACCTAACCAGTCTGTCTGATCTGCCAGTACATCATTATATTGTAGACCTAACCAGTCAGTCTGTCTGATCTGCCAGTACATCATTATATTGTAGACCTAACCAGTCAGTCTGTCTGACCTGCCAGTACATCATTATATTGTAGACCTAACCAGTCAGTCTGATCTGCCAGTACATCATTATATTGTAGACCTAACCAGTCTGTCTGATCTGCCAGTACATCATTATATTGTAGACCTAACCAGTCAGTCTGTCTGACCTGCCAGTACATCATTATATTGTAGACCTAACCAGTCAGTCTGTCTGACCTGCCAGTACATCATTATATTGTAGACCTAACCAGTCAGTCTGTCTGACCTGCCAGTAAGTACATCATTATATTGTAGACCTAACCAGTCTGTCTGACCTGCCAGTACATCATTATATTGTAGACCTAACCAGTCAGTCTGACCTGCCAGTACATCATTATATTGTAGACCTAACCAGTCAGTCTGATCTGCCAGTACATCATTATATTGTAGACCTAACCAGTCTGTCTGATCTGCCAGTACATCATTATATTGTAGACCTAACCAGTCAGTCTGTCTGACCTGCCAGTACATCATTATATTGTAGACCTAACCAGTCAGTCTGTCTGACCTGCCAGTACATCATTATATTGTAGACCTAACCAGTCTGTCTGACCTGCCAGTACATCATTATATTGTAGACCTAACCAGTCAGTCTGATCTGCCAGTACATTATATTGTAGACCTAACCAGTCAGTCTGATCTGCCAGTACATCATTATATTGTAGACCTAACCAGTCAGTCTGATCTGCCAGTACATCATTATATTGTAGACCTAACCAGTCAGTCTGTCTGACCTGCCAGTACATCATTATATTGTAGACCTAACCAGTCAGTCTGTCTGACCTGCCAGTAAGTACATCATTATATTGTAGACCTAACCAGTCTGTCTGACCTGCCAGTACATCATTATATTGTAGACCTAACCAGTCAGTCTGACCTGCCAGTACATCATTATATTGTAGACCTAACCAGTCAGTCTGATCTGCCAGTACATCATTATATTGTAGACCTAACCAGTCTGTCTGATCTGCCAGTACATCATTATATTGTAGACCTAACCAGTCAGTCTGTCTGACCTGCCAGTACATCATTATATTGTAGACCTAACCAGTCTGTCTGATCTGCCAGTACATCATTATATTGTAGACCTAACCAGTCAGTCTGATCTGCCAGTACATTATATTGTAGACCTAACCAGTCAGTCTGATCTGCCAGTACATCATTATATTGTAGACCTAACCAGTCAGTCTGATCTGCCAGTACATCATTATATTGTAGACCTAACCAGTCAGTCTGTCTGACCTGCCAGTACATCATTATATTGTAGACCTAACCAGTCAGTCTGTCTGACCTGCCAGTAAGTACATCATTATATTGTAGACCTAACCAGTCTGTCTGACCTGCCAGTACATCATTATATTGTAGACCTAACCAGTCAGTCTGACCTGCCAGTACATCATTATATTGTAGACCTAACCAGTCAGTCTGATCTGCCAGTACATTATATTGTAGTCCTAACCAGAGTTGTGGGAGGAACATGGTACTGGTGATATTACATTCTCAGTTCAACTCCTCTGTTAGCCTAGAAGGTCATAAAAAAATATGCTAGATTAATATTACAAATTAGATTTGAATTTAGAGATGCATTTATCGGGTGACAGAGCATATTTTTAGTTTCCTAATGTCGTTGTGGCAATAACTCTAGTTCCAACTTTCAGGGACTATTTTAAAACCAATATTTAGACTTTATCTGTGTAGACACGATGCTGACGGAAGAGAGTGTGAAGTTAGAACAGGTGATTAAACTAAAGGAAATGGCTCCAGGTCGACTACATTCAAACCCCTTTAGGAAGTTAGAACAGGTGATTAACCTGAAGGAAATGGCTCCAGGTCGACTACATTCAAACCCCTTTAGGAAGTTAGAACAGGTGATTAAACTAAAGGAAATGGCTCCAGGTCGACTACATTCAAACCCCTTTAGGAAGTTAGAACAGGTGATTAACCTGAAGGAATTGGCTCCAGGTCGACTACATTCAAACCCCAGGTGATTCACCTGAAGGAAATGGCTCCAGGTCGACTACATTCAAACCCTTTTGGGAAGTTAGAACAGGTGATTAACCTGAAGGAAATGGCTCCAGGTCAACTACATTCAAACCCCTTTGGGAAGTTAGAACAGGTGATTAACCTGAAGGAAATGGCTCCAGGTCGACTACATTCAAACCCCTTTGGGAAGTTAGAACAGGTGATTCACCTGAAGGAAATGGCTCCAGGTCGACTACATTCAAACCCCTTTGGGAAGTTAGAACAGGTGATTCACCTGAAGGAAATGGCTCCAGGTCGACTACCTTCACACCCCTTTGGGAAGTTAGAACAGGTGATTCACCTGAAGGAAATGGCTCCAGGTCGACTACATTCAAACCCCTTTGGGAAGTTAGAACAGGTGATTCACCTGAAGGAAATGGCTCCAGGTCGACTACATTCAAACCCCTTTAGGAAGTTAGAACAGGTGATTAACCTGAAGGAAATGGCTCCAGGTCGACTACATTCAAACCCCTTTAGGAATTTAGAACAGGTGATTAACCTGAAGGAAATGGCTCCAGGTCGACTACATTCAAACCACTTTGGGAAGTTAGAACAGGTGATTTCAAACCTGAAGGAAATGGCTCCAGGTCGACTACATTCAAACCCATTTAGGAAGTTAGAACAGGTGATTCATCTGAAGGAAATGGCTCCAGGTTTTCAAACCCCTTTGGGAAGTTAGAACAGGTGATTCACCTGAAGGAAATGGCTCCAGGTCGACTACATTCAAACCCATTTAGGGAAGTTAGAACAGGTGATTCACCTGAAGGAAATGGCTCCAGGTCGACTACATTCAAACCCCTTTGGGAAGTTAGAACAGGTGATTAACCTGAAGGAAATGGCCCAGGTGACTAGGGAAGTTAGAACAGGTGATTCACCTGAAGGAAATGGCTCCAGGTCGACTACCTTCACACCCCTTTGGGAAGTTAGAACAAACCTGAAGGAAATGGCTCCATTTTCAGACCCTTTAGGAAGTTAGAACAGGTGATTCACCTGAAGGAAATGGCTCCAGGTCGACTACATTCAAAACCCCTTCAGGTGATTAACCTGAAGGAAATGGCTCCAGGTCGACTTCCAAACCCCTTTGGGAAGTTAGAACAGGTGATTAACCTGAAGGAAATGGCTCCAGGTCGACTACATTCAAACCCCTTTGGGAAATGTTAGAACAGGTGATTCACCTGAAGGAAATGGGTCTACATTCAGGTCAGACTACATCCAAAACCCCCTTTGGGAAGTTAGAACAGGTGATTCACCTGAAGGAAATGGCTCCAGGTCGACTCCAAACCCCTTTGGGAAGTTAGAACAAACCCCTTTGGGAAGTAGGGGAGGTGTTTCTAACAGCCATCTGGACCCAGACTGGGATCAGATCACCTATGATCTGTGACCAGTTATCACTGTCTGTGCTGAGGCCAGCTGCCACAGGTCTGACTGCTCTTTGAGGCTGAACCCCCCCGAAACAGAAATGTGCTGCTTCACTGAACTGTTTACCACCCAGAACCAAATGAACTATTGGGCTGTGACGTGAGATCACTGAACTATGGGGAAAGGTTTATTAAACAATAGTAGAGCCAGATCATAATGGCAAAGTGCCTAATCTCTCTCGGCAACCTGTTTCTCCAGCATGCAAGACTGAACATGGTGCACACTGCTATGCATGCCTGCTGGCACCCTATTCCAAATGGCACCCTATTCCATAGGGCTCTGGGCAAAAGTAGTGCACTATATAGGGAATAGGGTGCACTGTTAAAATGAAGTGAGCTGCCACCACCTTAAAGGAGATACCTTAACTTTGCTGGTCTATTGAAACATATGGTTGTGAGGGTGTTGGGACAGATTGAAACTGTTGGTATTGGGACAGATCGAAACATATGGTTGTGAGGGTATTGGGACAGATTGAAACTGTTGGTATTGGGACAGATTGAAACAGATGGTTGTGAGGGTATTGGGACAGATCGAAACATATGGTTATGAGGGTATTGGGACAGATTAAAACATATGGTTATGAGGGTATTGGGACAGATTAAAACATATGGTTGTGAGGGTATTGTGGACAGATTGAAACATATGGTTGTGAGGGTATTGGGACAGATCAAAACATACGGTTGTGAGGGTATTGGGACAGATCGAAACATACGGTTGTGAGGGTATTGGGACAGATTGAAACATATGGTTGTGAGGGTATTGGGACAGATCGAAACATACGGTTGTGAGGGTATTGGGACAGATTGAAACATATGGTTGTGAGGGTATTGGGACAGATTGAAACATATGGTTGTGATGGTATTGGGACAGATTGAAACATATGGTTGTGAGGGTATTGGGACAGATTGAAACATATGGTTGTGATGGTATTGGGACAGATTGAAACAGATGGTTGTGAGGGTATTGGGACAGATCGAAACATATGGTTGTGAGGGTATTGGGACAGATCGAAACATATGGTTGTGAGGGTATTGGGACAGATTGAAACATATGGTTGTGAGGGTATTGGTACCGATTGAAACATATGGTTGTGATGGTATTGGGACAGATTGAAACATATGGTTGTGAGGGTATTGGGACAGATTGAAACATATGGTTGTGAAGGTATTGGGACAGATTGAAACATATGGTTGTGATGGTATTGGGACAGATTGAAACATATGGCTGTGAGGGTATTGGGACAGATTGAAACATATGGTTGTGAGGGTATTGGGACAGATTGAAACATATGGTTGTGAGGGTATTGGGACAGATTGAAACATATGATTGTGATGGTATTGGGACAGATTGAAACATATGGTTGTGAGGGTATTGGGACAGATTGAAACATATGGCTGTGAGGGTATTGGGACAGATTGAAACATATGGTTGTGAGGGTATTGGGACAGATTGAAACTGTTGGTATTGGGACAGATTGAAACAGATGGTTGTGAGGGTATTGGGACAGATTTAAACATATGGTTGTGAGGGTATTGGGACAGATTGAAACATATGAAGTTGTGAGGGTATTGGGACAGATTGAAACATATGGTTGTGATGGTATTGGGACAGATTGGTTAACATCATCAGCTGTGAGGGTATTGGGACAGATTTAAACATATGGTTGTGAGGGTATTGAAGGTCAGATTGTAACATATCTGCTCCTATACAGGTGAAACTATGGTTGTGAAACTGGGACATCAGGACCTCCAGAAAGTCAGATGGAAACAGTGGTTAACTCCTCATCAGTACCTCCTGAAGGTCAGATGGACAGTGGTTAACTCCTCATCAGTACCTCCTGAAGGTCAGATGGACAGTGGTTAACTCTCATCAGTACCTCCTGAAGGTCAGATGGACAGTGGTTAACTCCTCATCAGGACCTCCAGAAGGTCAGATGGACAGTGGTTAACTCCTCATCAGGACCTCCTGAAGGTCAGATGGACAGTAGTTAACTCCTCATCAGTACCTCCTGAAGGTCAGATGGACAGTGGTTAACTCCTCATCAGGACCTCCTGAAGGTCAGATGGACAGTAGTTAACTCCTCATCAGGACCTCCTGAAGGTCAGATGGACAGTGGTTAACTCCTCATCAGGTTCTCCAGAAGGTCAGATGGACAGTGGTTAACTCCTCATCAGGACCTCCTGAAGGTCAGATGTGTGTCTGGTTAACTCCTCATCAGTACCTCCTGAAGGTCAGATGGACAGTGGTTAACTCCTCATCAGGACCTCCTGAAGGTCAGATGGAAAGTGCTTAACTCCTCATCAGGACCTCCTGAAGGTCAGATGGACAGTGGTTAACTCCTCATCAGGACCTCCTGAAGGTCAGATGGACAGTAGTTAACTCCTCATCAGGACCTCCTGAAGGTCAGATGGACAGTCTGGTTAACTCCTCATCAGGTTCTCCAGAAGGTCAGATGGACAGTGGTTAACTCCTCATCAGGACCTCCTGAAGGTCAGATGGACAGTGGTTAACTCCTCATCAGTACCTCCTGAAGGTCAGATGGACAGTGTCTTCGTAACTCCTCATCAGTACCTCCTGAAGGTCAGATGGATCTCTGCTGGTTAACTCCTCATCAGTACCTCCAGAAGGTCAGATGGACAGTGGTTAACTCCTCATCAGTACCTCCTGAAGGTCAGATGGACAGTCTGGTTAACTCCTCATCAGTACCTCCTGAAGGTCAGATGTGTGTCTGGTTAACTCCTCATCAGTACCTCCTGAAGGTCAGATGGACAGTGGTTAACTCCTCATCAGGACCTCCAGAAGGTCAGATGGACAGTCTGGTTAACTCCTCATCAGTACCTCCTGAAGGTCAGATGGACAGTGGTTAACTCCTCATCAGGACCTCCTGAAGGTCAGATGGACAGTGGTAAACTCCTCATCAGGACCTCCTGAAGGTCAGATGGACAGTGGTTAACTCCTCATCAGGTTCTCCTGAAGGTCAGATGGACAGTGGTTAACTCCTCATCAGTACCTCCTGAAGGTCAGATGGACAGTCTGGTTAACTCCTCATCAGGACCTCCTGAAGGTCAGATGGACAGTGGTTAACTCCTCATCAGGACCTCCTGAAGGTCAGATGGACAGTGGTTAACTCCTCATCAGTACCTCCTGAAGGTCAGATGGACAGTGGTTAACTCCTCATCAGTACCTCCTGAAGGTCAGATGGACAGTGGTTAACTCCTCATCAGGACCTCCTGAAAGTCAGATGGACAGTGGTTAACTCCTCATCAGGACCTCCTGAAGGTCAGATGGACAGTGGTTAACTCCTCATCAGTACCTCCTGAAGGTCAGATGGACAGTGGTTAACTCCTCATCAGGACCTCCTGAAGGTCAGATGGAAAGTGGTTAACTCCTCATCAGTACCTCCTGAAGGTCAGATGGACAGTGGTTAACTCCTCATCAGTACCTCCTGAAGGTCAGATGGAGTCTGGTTAACTCCTCATCAGTACCTCCTGAAGGTCAGATGGACAGTGGTTAACTCCTCATCAGTACCTCCTGAAGGTCAGATGGACAGTGGTTAACTCCTCATCAGTACCTCCTGAAGGTCAGATGGACAGTGGTTAACTCTCATCAGGACCTCCTGAAGGTCAGATGGACAGTGGTTAACTCCTCATCAGTACCTCCTGAAGGTCAGATGGACAGTGGTTAACTCCTCATCAGTACCTCCTGAAGGTCAGATGGACAGTAGTTAACTCCTCATCAGGACCTCCTGAAGGTCAGATGGACAGTGGTTAACTCCTCATCAGGACCTCCTGAAGGTCAGATGGACAGTGGTTAACTCCTCATCAGTACCTCCTGAAGGTCAGATGGACAGTGGTTAACTCCTCATCAGATGGAGAGTGGTTACCTCCTGAAGGTCAGATGGACAGTAGTTAACTCCTCATCAGGACCTCCTGAAGGTCAGATGGACAGTGGTTAACTCCTCCTCAGGATCAGGTCAGATGGACCTCCTGAAGGTCAGATGGACAGTGGTTAACTCCTCATCAGTACCTCCTGAAGGTCAGATGGACAGTGGTTAACTCCTCATCAGTACCTCCTGAAGGTCAGATGGACAGTGGTTAACTCCTCATCAGGACCTCCTGAAGGTCAGATGGACAGTGGTTAACTCCTCATCAGGACCTCCTGAAGGTCAGATGGACAGTGGTTAACTCCTCATCAGTACCTCCAGAAGGTCAGATGGACAGTAGTTAACTCCTCATCAGTACCTCCAGAAGGTCAGATGGACAGTGGTTAACTCCTCATCAGGACCTCCTGAAGGTCAGATGGACAGTAGTTAACTCCTCATCAGTACCTCCTGAAGGTCAGATGGACAGTAGTTAACTCCTCATCAGGACCTCCTGAAGGTCAGATGGACAGTGGTTAACTCCTCATCAGTACCTCCTGAAGGTCAGATGGACAGTAGTTAACTCCTCATCAGGACCTCCTGAAGGTCAGATGGACAGTAGTTAACTCCTCATCAGTACCTCCTGAAGGTCAGATGGACAGTGGTTAACTCCTCATCAGTACCTCCTGAAGGTCAGATGGACAGTGGTTAACTCCTCATCAGGACCTCCTGAAGGTCAGATGGACAGTGGTTAACTCCTCATCAGTACCTCCTGAAGGTCAGATGGACAGTGGTTAACTCCTCATCAGGACCTCCAGAAGGTCAGATGGACAGTGGTTAACTCCTCATCAGACCTGAAGGTCAGATGGACAGTGGTTAACTCCTCATCAGGACCTCCTGAAGGTCAGATGGACAGTGGTTAACTCCTCATCAGGACCTCCTGAAGGTCAGATGGACAGTGGTTAACTCCTCATCAGGACCTCCTGAAGGTCAGATGGACAGTAGTTAACTCCTCATCAGTACCTCCTGAAGGTCAGATGGACAGTAGTTAACTCCTCATCAGTACCTCCTGAAGGTCAGATGGACAGTAGTTAACTCCTCATCAGTACCTCCTGAAGGTCAGATGGACAGTAGTAAACTCCTCATCAGGACCTCCAGAAGGTCAGATGGACAGTGGTTAACTCCTCATCAGGACCTCCTGAAGGTCAGATGGACAGTAGTTAACTCCTCATCAGGACCTCCTGAAGGTCAGATGGACAGTAGTTAACTCCTCATCAGTACCTCCAGAAGGTCAGATGGACAGTAGTTAACTCCTCATCAGTACCTCCAGAAGGTCAGATGGACAGTAGTTAACTCCTCATCAGTACCTCCAGAAGGTCAGATGGACAGTAGTTAACTCCTCATCAGTACCTCCTGAAGGTCAGATGGACAGTGGTTAACTCCTCATCAGTACCTCCTGAAGGTCAGATGGACAGTAGTTAACTCCTCATCAGGACCTCCTGAAGGTCAGATGGACAGTAGTATGCTCAAAGGTCACAAGGAAATATAGTTTTGTGAAACACACAACTTAATAATAATAATGAATGAGTATAAATATACTTTTTCAACTTCAAATGTTTTATCTTTTCTTTGCAAAATGATGAAATGACAACATTAACACGTCTTTCACATTGTTTTTATATTCATCAAATATGACAGTTCAAAGTTATTCCTTTAAAAATCAACAGAAATATGGCATATTTCACATTCATGGTAAAACAACAACAACAACAACAACAACAACAAAAATCATGAAAATGACCCGTTAATGTTAGCAGTAGCACTTATACAAAACTTATAGAAAACGTCAACCCTTTTTCCCGAATGTCTCTGTGAGTCTTTATATTCAGATGATGGAACATCACATGGAAGGTGGGTCAGACGGATGGAATCCCAGTACAGTGGAGATATGATTGACAGTTGACAGTTTTCAGGTGGGATTATTCTGACGCTGGTCTTTGATTGGCTGTGGTTACGATTGGCTGTGGTTACGATTGGCTGTGGTTACGATTGGCTTTGGTTACGATTGGCTGTGGTTACGATTGGCTGTGGTTTACGATTGGCTGTGGTTACGATTGGCTGTGGTTACGATTGGCTTTGGTTACGATTGGCTGTGGTTACGATTGGCTGTGGTTACGATTGGCTGTGGTTACGATTGGCTGTGGTTACGATTGGCTGTGGTTACGATTGGCTGTGGTTATGATTGGCTGTGGTTATGATTGGCTGTGGTTACGATTGGCTGTGGTTACGATTGGCTGTGGTTACGATTGGCTGTGGTTACGATTGGCTGTGGTTACGATTGGCTGTGGTTACGATTGGCTTTGGTTACGATTGGCTGTGGTTACGATTGGCTGTGGTTACGATTGGCTGTGGTTACGATTGGCTGTGGTTTACGATTGGTTTACCTGCTGGGTAACGTAGTATGGATGTTTTTCTCTAGCAAATAACAACAGACAATAATGATATTAAATGAATGCATAATTATGGTTATCAAATGATAAAATATGAAGGAACGGTCACATTATTTTGGATAGTCCATCTGTAGCTGGCAGCTCCATCAGCCTGACAGTAGGTCTATTTAATACAAGACCAGCCATGGCATCTCCATCAGCCTGACAGTAGGTCTATTTAATACAGGACCAGCCATGGAAGCTCCATCAGCCTGACAGTAGGTCTATTTAATACAGGACCAGCCATGGAAGCTCCATCAGCCTGACAGTAGGTCTATTTAATACAAGACCAGCCATGGCATCTCCATCAGCCTGACAGTAGGTCTATTTAATACAAGACCAGCCATGGCATCTCCATCAGCCTGACAGTAGGTCTATTTAATACAGGACCAGCCATGGAAGCTCCATCAGCCTGACAGTAGGTCTATTTAATACAGGACCAGCCATGGAAGCTCCATCAGCCTGACAGTAGGTCTATTTAATACAAGACCAGCCATGGCATCTCCATCAGCCTGACAGTAGGTCTATTTAATACAGGACCAGCCATGGAAGCTCCATCAGCCTGACAGTAGGTCTATTTAATACAGGACCAGCCATGGAAGCTCCATCAGCCTGACAGTAGTTCCCCCAATCTGTCTTACAGCCTCTGCATAGGATACATCATGACTGATTCTATATCTCTGAGCCTCTCTATGCACATGGTGGTCCACCAAATGCTTCACTACAGCATGTCCACCCCCTCCCACCCCTCCTTCTCCCCCAGCCCCCTCTCCCCCCGCCCTCCCTCTCCCCCGGCCCCCATCTCCCCACAGCACTCCCTCTCCCCAGCCCCCTCTCCCCGGCTCTCCCCCCAGCCCCCCTCTCCCCCAGCCCTCCCCTCTCCCCCCGGCTCTCCCCCACAGCCCTCCCCCCTCCCCCGGCACCCATCTCCCTCAGCCCTCCCTCCCTCTCCCCCAGCCCCCCCCTCCCCGGCTCCCCCCCAGCCCTCCCTCTCCCCCACCCCCTCCTCCCTCTCCCCCTCCCTCCCTCTCCCCCACCCCTCCCTCCCTCTCCCCCTCCCTCTCCCCCCACTACCCCCTCGCTCTCCCCCCTCTCCCCCCACCCCACCCCCACAATTCCAGCACTTGACCTTCACATGACTCCCTCATTCACCGTAATCAGGTATCCCTCCACACTCGGCACATATTGTGTTTCCTTTACCGTGAACAGCTACATGTCCCATTCATTAGCATTTAGAACAACGGTGAATGGACTAAATCTCTAACATTGAAAGGAAGCAATCCTCTCTGTACTTTTCCAGGTACAACCTTCTCAAACCTCAGCACCACTGAGAGGCTTTCAGTCCTTTGGCCCTTCTTTCCTACTGATCCACCTTTTGGCCTCAATCACTCTGCCTCCCGTCACATTTTCTCTACTATCGTCTGTGGATAATGGGACACCAGGGAGGACTCCCTCCACCTGGCATAAACACCAGGGACATGGCTTTTAATCTGCTTCCCATTAAGCTTCTCCATTTGCAGAATGGAACCACTTAGGGTGGTTCTCCAATAGTACTGCTCCAATAGTGCTGCTCCAATAGTACTGCAGTACTGCTCCAATAGTGCTGCTCCAATAGTACTGCTCCAATAGTACTGCTCCAATAGTGCTGCTCCAATAGTACTGCTCCAATAGTACTGCTCCAATAGTACTGCTCCAATAGTGCTGCTCCAATAGTGCTGCTCCAATAGTACTGCTCCAATAGTACTGCTTCGGGTGGTTCTCCAATAGTGCTGCTCCAATAGTGCTGCTCCAATAGTGCTGCTCCAATAGTACTGCTCCAATAGTACTGCTCCAATAGTACTGCTCCAATAGTGCTGCTCCAATAGTGCTGCTCCAATAGTACTGCTTCGGGTGGTTCTCCAATAGTGCTGCTCCAATAGTACTGCTCCAATAGTACTGCTCCAATTGTACTGCTCCAATAGTACTGCTCCAATAGTACTGCTCCAATAGTACTGCTCCAATAGTGCTGCTCCAATAGTACTGCTCCAATAGTGCTGCTCCAATAGTACTGCTCCAATAGTACTGCTCCAATAGTACTGCTCCAATAGTACTGCT
>NC_088422.1:105966198-105976237 GCF_034236695.1 Oncorhynchus nerka
TTTCAAGTGGACCCCACACCTCGCTGCCATAAAGTGCAATTGGTTCAATGACACATTCAATTAGTTTTAGCCACATTTGTATAGGTATTTCAAAGGTATTATTTGAATTAGTTTTTTAATGGCGTAGAATGCCCTGCGTGCTTTCTCTCTCAGTTCATTCACTGCCTCATTAAGGTGTCCAGTTGAGCTTATTTTTAAACCTCAGTGATTGTAGTGTGTACAGTACTCTATATATTTAAACCTCAGTAATTGTAGTGTGTACAGTACTCTATATATTTAAACCTCAGTAATTGTAGTGTGTACAGTACTCTATATATTTAAACCTCAGTAATTGTAGTGTGTACAGTACTCTATATATTTAAACCTCAGTAATTGTAGTGTGTACAGTACTCTATATATTTAAACCTCAGTAATTGTAGTGTGTGCAGTATTCTATATATTTAAACCTCAGTAATTGTAGTGTGTGCAGGACTCTATATATTTTCTACCAATTGAGAACTTTGGTCTAATTCCCTGAGATCTGGATATTCTCTGGAAAATCAGTATTTTAGTCTTTTTGGGGTTTACTGCCAGGGCTCAGGTCTGGCAGTACTGCTCTAGCAGGTCCAGGGTCTGCTGTAGGCCAGGGCCCAGGTCTGACAGTACTGCTCTAGCAGGTCCAGGCTCTGCTGTAGGCCATGTGCTGTGGGGGTTTACTACCAGGGCCCAGGTCTGGCAGTACTGCTCTAGCAGGTCCAGGCTCTGCTGTAGGCCATGTGCTGTGGGGGTTTACTGCCAGGTCCCAGGTCTGGCAGTACTGCTCTAGCAGGTCCAGGCTCTGCTGTAGGCCATGTGCTGTGGGGGTTTACTGCCAGGGCCCAGGTCTGGCAGTACTGCTCTAGCAGGTCCAGGCTCTGCTGTAGGCCATGTGCTGTGGGGGTTTACTACCAGGGCCCAGGTCTGGCAGTACTGCTGTAGGCCATGTGCTGTGGGGGTTTACTGGCAGTACTGCTCTAGCAGGTCCAGGCTCTGCTGTAGGCCAGGTGCTGTGTGGGTGTTTACTGCCAGGTCCCAGGTCTGACAGTACTGCTCTAGCAGGTCCAGGCTCTGCTGTAGGCCATGTGCTGTGGGGGTTTACTGCCAGGGCCCAGGTCTGGCAGTACTGTTCTAGCAGGTCCAGGCTCTGCTGTAGGCCATGTGCTGTGGGGGTTTACTGCCAGGTCCCAGGTCTGGCAGTACTGCTCTAGCAGGTCCAGGCTCTGCTGTAGGCCATGTGCTGTGGGGGTTTACTGCCAGGGCCCAGGTCTGGCAGTACTGCTCTAGCAGGTCCAGGCTCTGCTGTAGGCCATGTGCTGTGGGGGTTTACTGCCAGGGCCCAGGTCTGGCAGTACTGCTCTAGCAGGTCCAGGCTCTGCTGTAGGCCATGTGCTGTGGGGTTTACTGCCAGGGTCCAGGTCTGGCAGTACTGCTCCAGCAGGTCCAGGCTCTGCTGTAGGCCATGTGCTGTGGGGGTTTACTGCCAGGGTCCAGGTCTGGCAGTACTGCTCTAGCAGGTCCAGGCTCTGCTGTAGGCCATGTGCTGTGGGGGTTTACTGCCAGGTCCCAGGTCTGGCAGTACTGCTCTAGCAGGTCCAGGCTCTGCTGTCGGCCAGGTGCTGTGGGTGACAGCAGGCATAGGTCGTAAGTTAGTCCTGTATGCCAAATAGAATCAACTGCTATTTGGAAGTCGATAAAGCAAGCGCATATTTTGGTATTATTTTGGTGGACATGTTTATCTATCAGGGTGTAAATATAATCAGTCGTGTGATGTTTTTGTATTATTTTGGTGGACATGTTTATCTATCAGGGTGTAAATATAATCAGTCGTGTGATGTTTTGGTATTATTTTGGTGTAAATATGATCAGTCGTGTGATGTTTTGGTATTATTTTGGTGTTAATATGATCAGTCGGGTGATGTTTTGGTATAAATCCAATGTGGCTTTTACTCAAGACATTGTGCTTATTAAGGAAGTTTAGAACTCTTACATTTATAATCCTACAGAAAACCTTCCCCAGGTTACTGTTCACACAAATGCCTCTGGAATTGTTAGGGTCACATTTGTCTCCGTTTTTAAAGATTGGGGTTATGAGTCCTTGATTCCAGATGTCAGGGAAATAACCTACACTCATGATCAAATTAAACTGTTTTAATATAGCCAATTGAGATGCTGCACTAGTGAGTTTGATCTCATTTAGGATGCCATCAGGTCTGCATGCCTTTTTACATTTGAGAGCCTGAAGTTTTTTATAGAGCTCCTGGTCAGTAATAGTTTAGTTTCTTATAGAGCTCCTGGTCAGTAATAGTTTAGTTTCTTATAGAGCTCCTGGTCAGTAATAGTTTAGTTTCTTATAGAGCTCCTGGTCAGTAATAGTTTAGTTTCTTATAGAGCTCCTGGTCAGTAATAGTTTAGTTTCTTATAGAGCTCCTGGTCAGTAATAGTTTAGTTTCTTATAGAGCTCCTGGTCAGTAATAGTTTAGTTTCTTATAGAGCTCCTGGTCAGTAATAGTTTAGTTTCTTATAGAGCTCCTGGTCAGTAATAGTTTAGTTTCTTATAGAGCTCCTGGTCAGTAATAGTTTAGTTTCTTATAGAGCTCCTGGTCAGTAATAGTTTAGTTTCTTATAGAGCTCCTGGTCAGTAATAGTTTAGTTTCTTATAGAGCTCCTGGTCAGTAATAGTTTAGTTTCTTATAGAGCTCCTGGTCAGTAATAGTTTAGTTTCTTATAGAGCTCCTGGTCAGTAATAGTTTAGTTTCTTATAGAGCTCCTGGTCAGTAATAGTTTAGTTTCTTATAGAGCTCCTGGTCAGTAATAGTTTAGTTTCTTATAGAGCTCCTGGTCAGTAATAGTTTAGTTTCTTATAGAGCTCCTGGTCAGTAATAGTTTAGTTTCTTATAGAGCTCCTGGTCAGTAATAGTTTAGAGCTTTCTTAGTTTAGAGCTCCTGGTCAGTAATAGTTTAGTTTCTTATCGAGCTCCTGGTCAGTAATAGTTTAGTTTCTTATAGAGCTCCTGGTCAGTAATAGTTTAGTTTCTTATAGAGCTCCTGGTCAGTAATAGTTTAGTTTCTTATAGAGCTCCTGGTCAGTAATAGTTTAGTTTCTTATAGAGCTCCTGGTCAGTAATTGAGGAGTCCAGTGGATTTTGATTGTCCTTTATAGCTCTTTCTAATCCATTCAACTTTTCATGAATTTGACGTTGTTCTGCGTTTGTGTCAATTTGAATGGTGTATGTAGAGTGTTTTTTAAAATGGGTTCTCCATATGTCACCATTTCGCTAATTCCTCTCGTTTCGATTGGTTTTTCCCCCACAATTTTTCCAGAAGTAGTTTGTGTTCATGGACTCCTCAATTAGTGTCAGCTGCTTGCTGTTGTACTGTGAATTTGTTTGGTTCTGAGTGTTTTACGGTTATAGAGTTTTAAAGCCTCACAGTAATGAAGGCGTAATTCACCATTATTTGGGTCTCTGTGCTTTATGGTTCTGAGTGTTACGTTTATAGAGTTTTAAAGCCTCACAGTAATGAAGGCGTAATTCACCATTATTCAGGTCTCTGTGCTTTGAGTTGGAAAGTGTTCTTAGTTTGTTTCTTATAATTTTACAATCTGCATCAAACCATTTGTCATCTGTGGTCTTTTTTGTTTAGTTTTTTAGCAATTTCAATTGTGCTTCATTTCCTATTGGCCTGAATATATAGTTGATGTTTTGTACTGCCAGCTTGATGCCTTCTTCACTGTGAGTGAATGTGGTCTCCTGAAAGTTATCTAAGAGTGTTTGGATATTTTGGTTCCAGGTTGCTTTCTGGTATTCTTCTGTGCTGTTTTGGGCCCATCTGTATGAATGTCTGATGTTGTTCAGCTGACTGGGCTGTGATGTTGTTCAGCTGACTGGGCTGTGATGTTGTACAGCTGACTGGGCTGTGAATGTCTGATGTTGTACAGCTGACTGGGCTGTGATGTTGTACAGCTGACTGGGCTGTGATGTTGTACAGCTGACTGGGCTGTGATGTTGTACAGCTGACTGGGCTGTGATGTTGTACAGCTGACTGGGCTGTGATGTTGTTCAGCTGACTGGGCTGTGATGTTGTACAGCTGACTGGGCTGTGAATGTTGTACATGCTGACTGGGAACTTGATGTTGTACAGCTGACTGGGCTGTGATGTTGTAATCATGTGACTGGGCTGTGAAGAGGTGAGCAATGGTGATGTTGTTCAGACAACGTGACACAGGGAGCTGCAATGATGTTGTTGTTGATGGTGCTGTTGTTTCTATGGGGGAGATGAAGTTGTTCAGCTGTCCCCTGGGTCTGTCACTGATGTTTCTTGGGGGAGACAGCAGTTAGAGACAGGGCCTGTAATGAAGCTGTCCCCTCATGTCTGTCACTGTTGTTCAGAGATGAAGACTTAGAGACAGTTTGGCCTGTATGTTGTCCCCTCAGCTGACTGGGCTGTGATGTTGTTCAGCTTACTGGGGGACGTGATGTTGTTCAGTGACTGGGCTGTAATGATGTTGTTCAGCTGACTGGGCTGTGATGTTGTTAGTGGGGGGACTGGGCTGTGATGTTGTTCAGCTGACTGGGCAATGTGTTGTTCCCCTGACTGGGCTGTGATGAATTCCAGTTCATGACCTTCTGGGCCTGTGATGTTGTTCAGCTGACTGGGCTGTGAATGTCTGATGTTGTTCAGCTGACTGGGCTGTGATGTTGTTCAGCTGACTGGGCTGTGAATGTCTGATGTTGTTCAGCTGACTGGGCTGTGATGTTGTACAAATGCTGACTGGGCTGTGATGTTGTACAGCTGAGTCTGGGACCTTGTGATGTTGAGTCACAGTGACTGGGCCTGTACCAAATGTTGAATTCAGCTGACTGGGCTGTGATGTTGTTCAGCTGACTGGGCTGTGATGTTGTACAGCTGACTGGGCCTGTGATGTTCCAGAGCTGACTGGGCTGTGAATGACCTCTGATGTTGTACAAATGACTGGAGTCTGTGATGTTGTAGCCTGTACAGATGAATCTGGAGTCTCTACAGTGACCTGTAGCCTGTACAAATGATGAATCCTCCAGAGTCTCTACAGTGACCTGTCTGTAGCCTGTACCAAATGATGAATCCTCCAGAGTTCTACAGTGACTGGTAGCCTGTACCAAATGATGAATCCTGAGTGTTGTACCTCTGACCTGTACCAAATGATGAATCCTCCAGAGTCTCTACAGCTGACCTGGGCTGTGAATGTTGTACAGCTGACTGGGCTGTGATGAATTGAGTCTCTGCAGCTGACTGGTAGCCTGTGATGAATCCTCCAGAGTCTCTACAGTGACTGGGCCTGTACCAAATGTGAATCCTCCAGAGTCTCTACAGTGACCTGTAGCCTGTACCAAATGATGAATCCTCCAGAGTCTCTACAGTGACTGGCCTGTACTGATGAATGTCTGGTTGTTTCCAAATGATGAATCTGAGTCTCTTTTGAGCCTGTACCAAATGATGAATCCTCCAGAGTCTCTACAGTGACCTCTCTGTAGCCTGAGGTGATGAATCCTCCAGAGTCTTGACAGTGACCTTGAGCCTGTAGAAATGATGAAAGGGTCAGTGACCTCTCTGTAATGTACAAATGATGAATCCTCCAGAGTCTCTACAGTGACCTCTCTGTAGCCTGTACCAAGAGGTGAGTCACAGTGACCTCTCTGAATCTCCTCCAGAGTCTCTACAGTGACCTCTCTGTAGCCTGTACCAAATGATGAATCCTCCAGAGTCTCTACAGTGACCTCTGTAGCCTGTACCAAATGATGAATCCTCCAGAGAGTCCCTACAGTGACCTCTCTGTAGCCTGTACCAAATGATGAATCCTCCAGAGTCTCTGTAACCTGGGGGAGAGTGACCTCTCTGTAGCCTGTACCAAATGATGAATCCTCCAGAGTCAGTGACCTGTAGCCTGTAAAATGATGAATCCTCCAGAGTCTCTACAGTGACCTCTCATGTACTAAATGATGTCTGAGTCACTGTTGTTTCCAAATGATGAATCCTCCAGAGTCTCTACAGTGAGTCCTGTAAAATGATGAATCCTAGAGACAGTGACCTCTCTGTAGCCTGTACCAAATGATGAATGTCCCTCTACAGTGTCTGTAGCCTGTAGAATCCTCCAGAGTGTGACCTCTGTGAACTGTAGCCTGTACCAAATGATGAGAGTCTCTATGACCTCTCCCTGGAAATGTCTCTACAGTGACCTCTCCTCAAGTGACCTCTGTAGCCTGTAGATGAATCCTCCAGAGTCTCTAAGACCTCCTCTGTAGCCTGTACCAAATGATGAATCCTCCAGAGTCTCTACAGTGACCTCTCTGTAGCCTGTACCAAATGATGAATCCTCCAGAGTCTCTTGACCTCTGTCCTGTACCAAATGATGAATCCTCCAGAGTCTCTACAGTTCTTAACCAAATGATGAATCCTCCAGAGTTTGCCCATTTTAATGAATCCTCCAGAGTCTGTACAGACCCTGTCTGATAATCCTCCAGAGTCTCTACAGTGACCTCTCTGTAGCCTGTACCAAATGATGAATCCTCCAGAGTCTCTACAGTGACCTCTCTGTAGCCTGTACCAAATGATGAATCCTCCAGAGTCTCTACAGTGACCTCTCTGTAGCCTGTACCAAATGATGAATCCTCCAGAGTCTCTACAGTGACCTCTCTGTAGCCTGTACCAAATGATGAATCCTCCAGAGTCTCTACAGTGACCTCTCTGTAGCCTGTACCAAATGATGAATCCTCCAGAGTCTCTACAGTGACCTCTCTGTAGCCTGTACCAAATGATGAATCCTCCAGAGTCTCTACAGTGACCTCTCCTGTGGGAGCCTCTCTGTACCAAATGATGAATCCTCCAGAGTCTCTACAGTGACCTCTCTGTAGCCTGTACCAAATGATGAATCCTCCAGAGTCTCTACAGTGACCTCTCTGTAACCTGTACCAAATGATGAATCCTCCAGAGTCTCTACAGTGACCTCTCTGTAGCCTGTACCAAATGATGAATCCTCCAGAGTCTCTACAGTGACCTCTCTGTAGCCTGTACCAAATGATGAATCCTCCAGAGTCTCTACAGTGACCTCTCTGTAGCCTGTACCAAATGATGAATCCTCCAGAGTCTCTACAGTGACCTCTCTGTAGCCTGTACCAAATGATGAATCCTCCAGAGTCTCTACAGTGACCTCTCTGTAGCCTGTACCAAATGATGAATCCTCCAGAGTCTCTACAGTGACCTCTCTGTAGCCTGTACCAAATGATGAATCCTCCAGAGTCCTGTACAGTGACCTCTGTAGCCTGTACCAAATGATGAATCCTCCAGAGTCTCTACAGTGACCTCTCTGTAGCCTGTACCAAATGATGAATCCTCCAGAGTCTCTACAGTGACCTCTCTGTAGCCTGTACCAAATGATGACAGTCCTCCAGTAGTCTCTACAGTGACCTCTCTGTAGCCTGTACCAAATGATGACAGTGTGACCTCTCTGTAGCCTGTACCAAAATGATGACCTCTCCTGGGACAGTGACCTCTGTAGCCTGTACCAAATGATGAATCCTCCAGAGTCTCTACAGTGACCTCTCTGTAGCCTGTACCAAATGATGAATCCTCCAGAGTCTCTACAGTGACCTCTGTAGCCTGTACCAAATGATGAATCCTCCAGAGTCTCTACAGTGGGACAGTGAGCTCTCTGTAGCCTGTGGGACAGTGAATGACAGTGACCTCTCCAGAGTCTCTGGGACAGTGACCTCTCTGTAACCTGTGGACAGTGACCTCTCTCTGGGACAG
Organism: Oncorhynchus nerka; assembly: GCF_034236695.1. Lineage (NCBI taxonomy): Eukaryota > Metazoa > Chordata > Actinopteri > Salmoniformes > Salmonidae > Oncorhynchus > Oncorhynchus nerka. The sequence continues at coordinate 105,973,999 of NC_088422.1, forward strand.
TGGGACCTCTCTGTAGCCTGTGGACCAGATGAATCCTCTCAGAGTCTCTACAGTGACCTCTCTGTAGCCTGTGGGACAGTGACCTCTCTGAGTGACCTCTCTGTAGCCTGTGGGACAGTGACCTCTCTGTAGCCTGTGGACAGTGACCTCTCAAATGAGCCTGACAGTGACCTCCAGAGCCTCTGGGACAGTGACCTCTCTGTAGCCTGTGGGACAGTGACCTCTCTGTAGCCTGTGGGAAAGTGATCTGTATCCTGTGGACAGTGAGTCTCTACAGTGACCTCTCTGTAGCCTGTGGGACAGTGACCTCTCTGTAGTCTGTGGGACAGTGACCTCTCTCTCTGTACAGTGACCTGTGGGACAGTGACCTCTCTGTAGCCTGTGGGACAGTGACCTCTCTGAATCCTCCAGTGACCTCTGTACAGTGACCTCTCTGTAGCCTGTGGACAGTGATGAATGACCTCTCTGAGTCCTGTGGGGCAGTGACCTCTGTAGCCTGTGGACAGGACAGTGACCTCTGAATCCTCTCTGTAACCTGTGGGACAGTGACCTCTCTGTAGCCTGTGGCACAGTGAATCTTCCAGAGTCTCTACAGTGACCTCTCTGTAACCTGTGGGGCAGTGACCTCTCAGAGACTCTGGGGCAGTGACCTCTCTGTAGCCTGTGGGACAGTGACCTCTGTAGCCCTGTGGGGCAGTGACCTCTGTAGCCTGTGGGGCAGTGACCTCTGTAACCTGTGGGACAGTGACCTCTCTGTAGCCTGTGGGACAGTGACCTCCAGAGTCTCTGGGACAGTGACCTCTCTGTAGCCTGTGACCACGGTGAATCCTCCAGTAACCTGTGGGCAGTGACCTCTGTAACCTGTGGGACAAATGATGAATCCTCTCTGTAGTCTGTGGGACAGTGACCTCTCTGTAGCCTGTACCACAGTGAATCCTCTCAGTGACCTCTGTGTGGGGACAGTGACCTCTCTGTAGCCTGTGGGACAGTGACCTCCTGACAGTGACCTCTCTGTAGCCTGTGGGACAGTGACCTCCAGAGCCTGTGGGGACAGTGACCTTCTCTGTAGCCTGTGGCACAGTGACCTCTCTGTAGCCTGTGGGACAGTGACCTCTAACCTGTGGGACAGTGACCTCTCTGTAGCCTGTGGGACAGTGAAGGCAAATGATGAATCCTCTGTAACCTGTGGGACAGTGACCTCTCTGTAACCTGTGGGGCAGTGAATCCTCCAGAGCCTCTGGGACAGTGACCTCTCTGTAGCCTGTGGGGCAGTGACCCTCTGTAGCCTGTCTCACAGTGACCTCTCTGTAACCTGTGGGACAGTGACCTCTGTAGCCTGTGGGACAGTGACCTCTCTGTGGGACAGTGACCTCTCTGTAGCCTGTGGACAGTGACCTCTCTGTAACCTGTGGGGCTGTGACCTCTCTGTAACCTGTGACAGTGACCTCTGTAACCTGTGGGACAGTGACCTCTCTGTAGCCTGTGGGACAGTGACCTCAGTGACCTCTGTGGGCAGCCTGTGGGACAGTGACCTCTCTGTAGCCTGTGGGACAGTGACCTCTCTGTAGCCTGTGGGACAGTGACCTCTCTGTAGCCTGTGTGGACAGTGACCTCTCTGTAGCCTGTGGGACAGTGACCTCTCTGTCTCTGCCTGTGGGAGCCTGTGGGACAGTGACCTCTCTGTAGCCTGTGGGACAGTGACCTCTCTGTAGCCTGTGGGACAGTGACCTCTCTAAGCCTGTGGGACAGTGACCTCTCTGTAGCCTGTGGGACAGTGACCTCTCTGTAGCCTGTGGGACAGTGACCTCTCTGACCTCCTCTGTAGCCTGTGGGACAGTGACCTCTCTGTAGCCTGTGGGACAGTGACCTCTCTGTAGCCTGTGGGACAGTGACCTCTCTGTAACCTGTGGGACAGTGACCTCTCTGTAGCCTGTGGGACAGTGACCTCTGTAGCCTGTGGGACAGTGACCTCTCTGTAGCCTGTGGGACAGTGACCTCTCCTGTGGGACAGTGACCTCTCTGTGGGACAGTGACCTCTCTGTAGCCTGTGGGACAGTGACCTCTCTGTAGCCTGTGGGACAGTGACCTCTCTGTGGGGACAGTGACCCTCTCTGTAACCTGACCTCTCTGTGCAGGTGGGACAGTGACCTCTCTGTAGCCTGTGGGACAGTGACCTCTCTGTAACCTGTGGGACAGTGACCTCTCTGTAGCCTGTGGGACAGTGACCTCTCTGTAGCCT
>NC_088422.1:105976737-105991737 GCF_034236695.1 Oncorhynchus nerka
AGCCCCTAGCCCCGCCCCTAGCCCCTGCCCCTAGCCCCACCCCTAGCCCCGCCCCTAGCCCCAGCCCCTAGCCCCTCCCTAGCCCCGCCCCTAGCCCAGCCCCTAGCCCCGCCCCCAGCCCCGCCCCTAGCCCTGCCCCTAGCCCAGCCCCGCCCCCAGCCCCGCCCCTAGCTCGATTGTCCATTGTGTGTAATCTATGTATGCTTGTGTTCCCTCATGTGTTTCATGTATTGATTTGATATTAATAAAAAAATTTAAAAAACATTTTTTTTAAGATATGGGAGTTTATCAAAAATGGATTTGTTTTCAAATTCTTTGTGGATCTGTGTAATCTGAGGGAAATATGTCTCTCTAATATGGTCATTACATTGAGCAGGAGGTTAGGAAGTGCAGCTCAGTTTCCACCTCATTTTGTGGGCAGTGAGCACATAGCCTGTCTTCTCTTGAGAGCCATGTCTGATTTCTGGGAGTTTATCAAAAATCAGTTTGTGTTTATGAACAGAGCCCCAGGACCAGCTTGCTTAGGGGACTCTTCTCCAGGTTCATCTCTCTGTAGGTGATGGCTTTGTTATGGAAGGTTTGGGAATCGCTTCCTTTTAGGTGGTTATAGAATTTAACGGCTCTTTTCTGGATTTTGATAATTAGTGGGTATCGGCCTAATTCTGCTCTGCATTATTTGGTGTTCTGCGTTGTACACGGAGGATATTTTTGCAGAATTCTGTGTGCAGAGTCTCAATTTGGTGTTTGTCCCATTTTGTGAAGTCTTGGTTGGTGAGCGGACCCCAGACCTCACAACCATAAAGGGCAATGGGTTCTATGACTGATTCAAGCATTTTTAGCCAGATCCTAATTGGGATGTGACAGCTTTGTGGAAGTTACCTGTGGTGCTGATGTTTAGGCAGAGGTATCCATAGCCATGTCTGCCTACGGCGGCCTTTCTCAATAGCAAGGCTATGCTCACTGAGTCTGTACATAGTCAAAACTTTCCTTAAGTTCGGGTCAGTCACAGTGGTCAGGTATTCTGCCACTGTGTACTCTCTGTTTAGGGACAAATAACATTCTAGTTTGCTCTGTTTTTTTGTTAATTCTTTCCAATGTGTCAAGTAATTATCTTTTGGTTTTCTCATGATTTGGTTGGGTCTAATTGTGCTGTTGTCCTGGGGCTCTGTAGGGTCTGTTCGTGTTTGTGAACAGAGCCCCAGGACCAGCTTGCTTAGGGTACTATTCTCCAGGTTCAACTCTCTGTCTCTCTCTCTCTGTCTCTCTGACTCTCTCTGTCTCTCTCTCTCTGTCTCTCTCTCTCTGACTCTCTGTCTCTCTCGCTCTCTCTCTCTCTGTCTCTCTCTGTCTCTCTCTCTCTCTCTCTCTCTGTCTCTCTGTCTCTCTGTCTCTCTGTCTCTCTGTCTCTCTGTCTCTCTGTCTCTCTCTGTCTCTCTGTCTCTCTGTCTCTCTGTCTCTCTCTCTCTCTGTCTCTCTGACTCTATGCCTCTCTCTCTCTCTGTCTCTCTCTCTCTCTGTCTCTCTGTCTCTCTGTCTCTCTGTCTCTCTCTCTCTCTCTCTCTCTCTGTCTCTCTCTCTCTCTCTCTCTCTCTCTCTGTCTCTCTCTCTCTCTCTCTGTCTCTCTCTCTGTCTCTCTGTCTCTCTCTCTCTCTCTAGGTCTGTGGGGCTTGGTGAATAATGCAGGAGTATGTGTTAACTTTGGGGATGCAGAGTTGTCTCTGATGTCTAACTACCGTGGCTGTATGGAGGTGAACTTCTTTGGGACTCTGAACGTCACCAAGACATTCCTGCCTCTGCTGCGCCAGGCCAAGGGACGCATCGTCACAATCTCCAGCCCTGCAGGTGGGGTGAATGACACATACACATATTCCTTCCTTTATTAAATGATCACCGAACAAAAACAACAAAATACCAAACTAAACGAAGCTAAATAATAGTGCTAACAAGATCCTGTCCTGGAGAGTATCCTTACACCAGGGCTTTCCAACCCTGTTCCTGGACAGATACTGTCCTGCAGGGCAGGGCTCTCAACCCTGTTCCTGGAGAGATACTGTCCTGCAGGGCAGGGATCTCCAACCCTGTTCCTGGAGAGATACTGTCCTGTAGGGCTCTCCAACCCTGTTCCTGGAGAGATACTGTCCTGTAGGGCAGGATACTATCCTCTTCCTCCACCTCCACCTCTTCCACCTCCTCCTCCCCCCCTCTCTTTTCTTCCTCCTCATTCACCTCCTCCACCTCCTCCTCCACCTCCTCCATCCACCCCCTCCTCCACCACCTCCTCCACCCCCCTCCAACTCCACCTCCTCCTCCACCACCTCCACCACCTCTACCTCCACCTCGTCCACCTCCTCCTCCACCTCCTCCACATCATCCTTTTCCTCAGCCTCCTCCGCTCCTTTTCCTCCACCTACTCCTCCTCCACCTCCTCCTCCACCTCCCCCTCCACCCCCACCTCCTCCACCTCCTCCTCATCCTCCTCCACCTCCTCCACCACCTCCTCCACCACCCCCTCCACCCCCACCTCCTCCTCCACCTCCTCCTCCTCGTCCTCCTAAACCTCCTTTTCCTCCTTTTCCTCCGCCTCCTTTTCCTCCACCTCCTCCTCCACCTTCTCCACCACCATACTGTCCTGTAGGGCAGGGCTCTCCAACCCTGTTCCTGGAGAGATACTGTCCTGTAGGGCAGGGCTCTCCAACCCTGTTCCTGGAGAGATACTGTCCTGTAGGGCAGGGCTCTCAACCCTGTTCCTGGACAGATACTGTCCTGTAGGGCAGGATACTATCCTCTTCCACCTCCTCCTCCCCTCTCCTTTTCTTCCTCCTCATTCACCTCCTCCACCTCCTCCTCCTCCTCCACCTCCACCCCCACCTCCACCCCCTCCTCCACCCCCTCCTCCACACCCCCTCCAACTCCACCTCCTCCTCCACCACCTCCACCACCTCTACCTCCACCTCGTCCACCTCCTCCTCCACCTCCTCCACCTCATCCTTTTCCTCAGCCTCCTCCGCCTCCTTTTCCTCCACCTACTCCTCCTCCACCTCCTCCACCACCTCCTCCCCCTCCACCTCCACCTCCTCTCCACCACCTCCTCCACCTCCACCCCCACCTCCTCCTCCACCTCCTCCTCCTCGTCCTCCTACATTTAACATTTACATTTAAGTCATTTAGCAGACGCTCTTATCCAGAGCGACTTACAAATTGGTGCTTTCACCTTATGACATCCAGTGGAACAGCCACTTTACAATAGTGCATCTAGGTCTTTTAAGGGGAGGGTGGGGGTGAGAAGGATTACTTTATCCTATCCTAGGTATTCCTTAAAGAGGTGGGGTTTCAGGTGTCTCCGGAAGGTGGTGATTGACTCCGCTGTCCTAAACCTCCTTTTCCTCCTTTCCCCCTGCCTCCTTTTCCTCCACCTCCTCCTCCACCACCTCCTCCACCTCCTCCACCTCCTCCTCCACCTTCTCCACCACCTCCTCCACCACCTCTGCCTCCACCTACTCCACCTCCTCCTCCACCTCCTCCACCTCATCCTTTTCCTCAGCCTCCTCCGCCTCCTTTCCTCCACCTACTCCTCCTCCTCCACCTCCTCCACCACCTCCTCCACCTCACCCCCACCTCCTTTTCCTCCACCTACTCCACCTCCTCCTCCACCTCCACCTCCTCCTCCTCCTCCTCCTCCTCCTCCTCCTCCACCCCCACCTCCTCCTCCTCCACTCCCCACCTCCCCACCTCCCACCTCCTCCTACTCCTACACCTCCTCCTCCTCCACCTCCTCCACCCCCACCTCCTCCTCCACCTCCTCCACCACCCCCTCCACCCCCACCTCCTCCTCCACCTCCTCCCTCGTCCTCCTAAACCTCCTTTTCCTCCTTTTCCTCCGCCTCCTTTTCCTCCACCTCCTCCTCCACCTTCTCCCACCACCATACTGTCCTGTAGGGCAGGGCTCTCCAACCCTGTTCCTGGAGAGATACTGTCCTGTAGGGCAGGGGCTCCCAACCCTGTTCCTGGAGAGATACTGTCCTGTAGGGCAGGGCTCTCCAACCCTGTTCCCTGGACAGATCCTGTCCTGTAGGGCCTCCTCTTCCACCTCCTCCTCCCCTCTCCTTTTCTTCCTCCTCATTCACCTCCTCCACCTCCTCCTCCTCCTCCACCTCCACCCCCACCTCCACCCCCTCCTCCACCCCTCCTCCACACCCCCTCCAACTCCACCTCCTCCTCCACCACCTCCACCACCTCCCTCCACCTCGTCCACCTCCTCCTCCACCTCCTCCACCTCATCCTTTTCCTCAGCCTCCTCCTCCTCCACCTACTCCTCCTCCACCTCCTCCACCACCTCCTCCCCCTCCACCTCCACCTCCTCCCACCTCCTCCACCTCCACCCCCACCTCCTCCTCCACCTCCTCTCCTCGTCCTCCTACATTTAACATTTACATTTAAGTCATTTAGCAGACGCTCTTATCCAGAGCGACTTACAAATTGGTGCTTTCACCTTATGACATCCAGTGGAACAGCCACTTTACAATAGTGCATCTAGGTCTTTTAAGGGGGAGGGTGGGGGTGAGAAGGATTACTTTATCCTATCCTAGGTATTCCTTAAAGAGGTGGGGTTTCAGGTGTCTCCAAGGTGGTGATTGACTCCGCTGTCCTAAACCTCCTTTTCCTCCTTTCCCCCTGCCTCCTTTTCCTCCACCTCCTCCACCACCACCTCCACCTCCTCCACCTCCTCCTCCACCTTCTCCACCACCTCCTCTCCACCACCTCCTCCACCACCTCCACCTCCTCCTCCACCTCCTCCACCTCATCCTTTTCCTCAGCCTCCTCCTGCCTCTTTCCTCCACCTACTCCTCCTCCACCTCCTCCACCACCTCCTCAACCTCCACCCCACTCCCTTTTCCACCTCCTCCACCTCCACCTCCACCTCCACCTCCTCCACCTCCTCCTCCACCTCTCCTCCTCCACCTCCTCCTCCACCTCCTCCACCTCCACCTCCACCTCTCCACCTCCTCCTCCTCCTCCACCTCCTCCTCCACCTCCTCCACCACCTCCTCCTCCCACCTCCTCCCCTCCCACCACCTCCACCTCCACCTCCTCCTCCTCCTACACCTCCTCCTCCACCTCCTCCTCCACCTCCTCCTCCTCCCTCACCTCCTTTCCTCCTTTCCCCAGCCTCCTTTTCCTCCACCTCCTCCTCCCCCACCTCCTCCACCTCCTCCACCTCCTCCTCCACCTTCTCCACCACCTCCTCCACCACCTCCACCACCTCCACCCCCACCTCCTCCACCTCCTCCTCCTCCTACACCTCCTCCTCCACCTCCTCCTCCTCCACCTCCTCTTCCTCCCTCCCTCACCTCCTTTTCCTCCTTTCCCCCGCCTCCTTTTCCTCCACCTCCTCCTCCCCCACCTCCTCCACCTCCCCACCTCCTCCTCCTCCACCTCTCCACCACCTCCACCACCACCTCCACCACCACCTCCACCCCTCCCTCCACCTACTCCACCTCCTCCACCTCCTCCACCTCCTTTCCAGCCTCCTCCGCCTCCTTTTCCTCCACCTCCTCCTCCCCCACCTCCTCCCACCTCCTCCCACCTCCACCTCCTCCCCCCATCTCATTTTCCTCCACCTACTCCTCCTCCACCTCCACCTCCACCTCCACCCCCTCCACCTCCTCCTCCTCCTCCTACCCCTCCACCTCCTCCACCACCTCCACCTGCACCTCCACCCCCACCTCCTCCCTTTTCCTCCTCCTCCTCCTCCTACTCCTCCACCTCCTCCACCACCTCCTCCACCTCCTCCTCCTCCTCCTACACCTCCTTTTCCTCCTTTTCCCCTGCCTCCTTTTCCTCCACCTCCTCCTCCTCCACCACCTCCTCCACCTCCTCCACCTCCTCCTCCACTAACTCTTCCACCTCCACCTCCTCCTCCTCCACCGCCTCCTCCCCCACTTCCTCCACCTCCTCCTCCACCTCTACCTCCTCCACCTCCTCCTCCACTTCCTCCACCACCTCCACTTCTTCCACCTCCTCCTCCACCTCCACTTCCTCCACCGCCACTTCTTCCACCTCCTCCTCCCACCTCCACTTCTTTCCACCTCCTCCTCCACCACTTCTTCCACCTCCACTTCCTCCACCTCCTCCTCCACCTCCTCCTCCACCTCCTCCTCCACCACCTCCTCCTCCTCCCCCACCTCTACTTCCTCCACCTACTCCACCACCTCCACTTCTTCCACCTCCTCCTCCACCTCCCACTTCCTCCACCGCCCTTCTTCCACCTCCTCCTCCACCTCCACTTCTTTCCACCTCCTCCTCCACCACTTCTTCCACCTCCACTTCCTCCACCTCCTCCTCCACCTCCTCCTCCACCTCCTCCTCCACCACCTCCTCCTCCTCCCCCACCTCTACTTCCTCCACCTACTCCTCCACCTCCACTTCCTCCACCTCCTCCTCCACCTCCATTTCCTCCACCTCCACTTCCTCCACCTCCTCCTCCTCCCTCCTCCACCTCCTCCTCCACCTCCTCCTCCCCCACCTCCTCCTCCTCCTCCTCCTCCTCCACCTCCTCCCACCTCATCTTTTTCCTCAGCCTCCTCCGCCTCCTTTTCCTCCACCTACTCCTCCTCCTCCACCTCCTCCACCACCTCATTTTCTCCACCTACTCCTCCTCCACCTCCTCCACCACCTCCTCCCACCTCCACCTCTACCCCCACTTCCTCCACCTCCTCCTCCTCCTCCTACACCTCCTTTTCCTCCTTTTCCCTGCCTCCTTTTCCTCCACCTCCTCCTCCTCCACCACCTCCTCCACCTCCTCCACCTCCTCCTCCACTAACTCTTCCACCTCCACCTCCTCCTCCTCCACCGCATCCTCCCCACTTCCTCCACCTCCTCCTCCACCTCTACCTCCTCCACCTCCTCCTCCACTTCCTCCACCACCTCCACTTCTTCCACCTCCTCCTCCACCTCCACTTCCTCCACCGCCACTTCTTCCACCTCCTCCTCCACCTCCACTTCTTTCCACCTCCTCCTCCACCACTTCTTCCACCTCCACTTCCTCCACCTCCTCCTCCACCTCCTCCTCCACCTCCTCCTCCACCACCTCCTCCTCCTCCCCCACCTCTACTTCCTCCACCTACCCACCACCTCCACTTCTTCCACCTCCTCCTCCACCTCCACTTCCTCCACCGCCACTTCTTCCACCTCCTCCTCCACCTCCACTTCTTTCCACCTCCTCCTCCACCACTTCTTCCACCTCCACTTCCTCCACCTCCTCCTCCACCTCCTCCTCCACCTCCTCCTCCACCACCTCCTCCTCCTCCCCCACCTCTACTTCCTCCACCTACTCCTCCACCTCCACTTCCTCCACCTCCTCCTCCACCTCCATTTCCTCCACCTCCACTTCCTCCACCTCCTCCTCCTCCTCCACCTCCTCCACCTCCTCCTCCACCTCCTCCTCCCCCACCTCCTCCTCCTCCTCCTCCTCCTCCACCTCCTCCACCTCATCTTTTTTCCTCAGCCTCCTCCGCCTCCTTTTCCTCCACCTACTCCTCCTCCTCCACCCCTCCACCACCTCATTTTTCCACCTCCCTCCTCCACCTCCTCCACCACCTCCTCCACCTCCACCTCTACCTCCCACTTCCTCCACCTCCTCCTCCTCCTCCTACACCTCCCCCACCTCCTCCACCACCTCCACCTGCACCTCCACCCCAACCTCCTCCTTTTCCTCCTCCTCCCACCTACTCCACCTCCTCCTCCACCTCCTCCACCTCATCCTTTTCCTCAGCCTCATCCGCCTCCTTTCCTCCACCTACTCCTCCTCCTCCACCTCCTCCTCCACCTCCACCCCACCTCCTTTTCCTCCACCTACTCCACCTCCTCCTCCTCCACCTCCTCCTCCTCCTCCTACACCTCCTCCACCTCCTCCACCACCTCCTCCACCTCCACCCCCACCTCCTCCACCTCCTCCTACTCCTACACCTCCTCCTCCTCCTCTCTCCACCTCCACCCCCACCTCCTCCTCCACCTCCTCCTCCTCCCTCACCTCCTTTTCCCTCAGCCTCCTCCGCCTCCTTTTCCTCCACCTACTCCTCCTCCTCCACCTCCTCCACCACCTCCTCCACCTCCACCCCCACCCCCATCTCATTTTCCTCCACCTACTCCTCCTCCACCTCCTCCACCACCTCCTCCACCTCCACCTCCACCTCCTCCTCCTCCTCCTCCTCCTACACCTCCTCCACCTCCTCCACCACCTCCACCTGCACCTCCACCCCCACCTCCTCCTTTTCCTCCTCCTCCTCCTCCTACTCCTCCACCTCCTCCACCACCTCCTCCACCTCCTCCTCCTCCTCCTACACCTCCTTTTCCTCCTTTTCCCCTGCCTCCTTTTCCTCCACCTCCTCCTCCTTCACCACCTCCTCCACCTCCTCCACCACCTCCTCCACCTCCTCCTCCACTAACTCTTCCACCTCCACCTCCTCCTCCTCCACCGCCTCCTCCCCCACTTCCTCCACCTCCTCCTCCACCTCTACCTCCTCCACCTCCTCCTCCACTTCCTCCACCACCTCCACTTCTTCCACCTCCTCCTCCACCTCCACTTCCTCCACCGCCACTTCTTCCACCTCCTCCTCCCACCTCCACTTCTTTCCACCTCCTCCTCCACCACTTCTTCCACCTCCTCCTCCACCTCCACTTCCTCCACCTCCTCCTCCACCTCCCTTTCCTCCACCTCCTCCTCCACCACCTCCTCCTCCTCCCCCCACCTCTACTTCCTCCACCTACTCCTCCACCTCCACTTCCTCCACCTCCTCCTCCACCTCCATTTCCTCCACCTCCACTTCCTCCACCTCCTCCTCCACCTCCCCCACCTCCTCCTCCTCCTCCTCCTCCACCTCCTCCACCTCATCTTTTCCTCAGCCTCCTCCGCCTCCTTTTCCTCCACCTACTCCTCCTCCTCCACCTCCTCCACCACCTCCTCCACCTCCACCTCCACCCCATCTCATTTTTCTCCACCTACTCCTCCTCCACCTCCTCCACCACCTCCTCCACCTCCACCTCTACCCCCACCTCCTCCACCTCCTCCTCCTCCTCCTACACCTCCTCCACCTCCTCCACCACCTCCACCTGCACCTCCACCCCAACCTCCTCCTTTTCCTCCTCCTCCTCCTCCTACCCTCCTCCTCCTCCACCACCTCCTCCACCTCCTCCTCCACTAACTCTTCCACCTCCACCTCCTCCACCTCCCCTCCCCCACTTCCTCCATCTCCTCCTCCACCTCTACCTCCTCCACCTCCTCCTCCACCTCCTCCACCTCCTCCACCTCCTTCTCCTCCACCTCATTCTCCACCTCCTCCTCCCCCACCTCCTCCTCCTCCTCCACCTCCTCCTCCTCCTCCTCCTCCTCCTCCTCCACCTCCACCTTCATATGTATGAACCAGTGTTCTTTTCTTATCTTTACTGACGTCTTTTAATGTTGTCCATATAAAATAAGCATTTATCGAAGGGCAAAGTGCGTAACTTACATTTTATCAGTTCTTTTAAGATAATAGAACGTGATGTGACTCGAGGAAATAGTTAACACGTCCCTTCAACCCTCTGAAACAAGTACCTATTTAGATATATTAAATACTGACGTTGTGGTCTCTCTGTCTCTGTCTCTCTCTGTCTCTGTCTCTCTCTGTCTCTGTCTCTCTCTGTCTCTGTCTATCTCTGTCTCTGTCTCTGTCTGTCTCTCTCTCTCTCTCTCTCTCTGTCTCTCTCTCTCTCTCTCTCTCTGTCTCTCTCTCTCTCTCTCTCTCTCTCTCTCTCTGTCTCTCTCTGTCTCTGTCTCTGTCTCTGTCTGTCTCTCTCTCTCTCTCTCTCTGTCTCTGTCTCTGTCTCTCTCTGTCTCTGTCTCTGTCTCTGTCTCTGTCTCTGTCTCTGTCTCTCTCTCTGTCTCTCTCTCTCTCTCTCTGTCTCTCTCTCTCTCTCTCTCACTCTCTCTCTCTCTCTCTCTCTCTCTGTCTCTGTCTCTCTCTCTCTCTGTCTCTGTCTCTCTCTCTCTCTGTCTCTCTCTCTCTCTCTCTCTCTCTGTCTCTCTCTCTCTGTCTCTGTCTCTCTATCTCTCTCTGTCTCTGTCTCTCTATCTCTGTCTCTCTATCTCTCTCTGTCTCTGTCTCTCTATCTCTGTATCTCTCTCTCTCTCTGTCTCTCTCTCTCTCTGTCTCTCTTGCTCTCTCTCTCTCTCCCTCTGTGACCCTCCAGGAGAGCAGCCATTCCCCTGTCTAGCAGCGTACGGAGCCTCCAAGGCAGCTCTCAACCTGTTCATCAACACACTGCGCCACGAAATGGAACCCTGGGGGGTCAAAGTGTCCACCATACTGCCATCCTCATACAAGACAGGTGAGGGTCAGAGGTCAGAGGTTAGGGGTTAGGGGTTAGGGTTATAGCTGGAACCCTGGGGGGTCAAAGTGTCCACCATACTGCCATCCTCATACAAGACAGGTTAGGGTCAGAGGTCAGAGGTTAGGGGTTAGGGTTATAGCTGGAACCCTGTGGGGTCAAAGTGTCCATCATACTACCATCCTCATACAAGACAGGTAAGGGTTAAAGGTTAGAGGTCAGGGGTCAGGGTTCTTGCATCCACCATTCTACTCTTCTCATACTAGATAGGTGAGGGGAACCTGGGGGAGCAGGGGGAAGGGTTTGGGTGTAACACACAGTGGCAGGGGAATATGCAAAAGTTGTCACACCCAACACAGGGGATGGGGACTAATGCCAGAGAGATGCTAGATGGGATGGGGACAAATGCCAGAGAGATGCTAGATGGGATGGGGACTAACGCCAGAGAGATGCTAGATGGGATGGGATGGGGATTAACGCCAGAGAGATGCTAGATGGGATGGGGACTAATGCCAGAGAGATGCTAGATGGGATGGGGACTAACGCCAGAGAGATGCTAGATGGGATGGGGACTAACGCCAGAGAGATGCTAGATGGGATGGGGACTAACGCCAGAGAGATGCTAGATGGGATGGGGACTAATGCCAGAGAGATGCTAGATGGGATGGGGACTAACGCCAGAGAGATGCTAGATGGGATGGGGACTAACGCCAGAGAGATGCTAGATGGGATGGGGACTAACGCCAGAGAGATGCTAGATGGGATGGGGACTAACGCCAGAGAGATGCTAGATGGGATGGGGGACTAACGCCAGAGAGATGCTAGATGGGATGGGGTACTAACGCCAGAGAGATGCTAGATGGGATGGGGACTAACGCCAGAGAGATGCTAGATGGGATGGGGGACTAACGCCAGAGAGATGCTAGATGGGATGGGGACTAACGCCAGAGAGATGCTAGATGGGATGGGGACTAACGCCAGAGATATGCTAGATGGGATGGGGACTAACGCCAGAGAGATGCTAGATGGGATGGGGACTAACGCCAGAGAGATGCTAGATGGGATGGGGACTAACGCCAGAGAGATGCTAGATGGGATGGGGACTAACGCCAGAGAGATGCTAGATGGGATGGGGACTAACACCAGAGAGATGCTAGATGGGATGGGGACTAACGCCAGAGAGGTGCTAGATGGGATGGGGACTAACGCCAGAGAGGTGCTAGATGGGATGGGGACTAACGCCAGAGAGGTGCTAGATGGGATGGGGACTAACGCCAGAGAGATGCTAGATGGGATGGGGACTAACGCCAGAGAGATGCTAGATGGGATGGGGACTAACGCCAGAGAGATGCTAGATGGGATGGGGACTAACGCCAGAGAGATGCTAGATGGGATGGGGACTAACGCCAGAGAGATGCTAGATGGGATGGGGACTAACGCCAGAGAGTTGCTAGATGGGATGGGGACTAACGCCAGAGAGATGCTAGATGGGATGGGGACTAACGCCAGAGAGATGCTAGATGGGATGGGGACTAACGCCAGAGAGATGCTAGATGGGATGGGGACTAACGCCAGAGAGATGCTAGATGGGATGGGGACTAACGCCAGAGAGATGCTAGATGGGATGGGGACTAACGCCAGAGAGATGCTAGATGGGATGGGGACTAACGCCAGAGAGATGCTAGATGGGATGGGGACTAACGCCAGAGAGATGCTAGATGGGATGGGGACTAACGCCAGAGAGATGCTAGATGGGATGGGGACTAACGCCAGAGAGATGCTAGATGGGATGGGGACTAACGCCAGAGAGATGCTAGATGGGATGGGGACTAACGCCAGAGAGATGCTAGATGGGATGGGGACTAACGCCAGAGAGATGCTAGATGGGATGGGGACTAACGCCAGAGAGATGCTAGATGGGATGGGGACTAACGCCAGAGAGATGCTAGATGGGATGGGGACTAACGCCAGAGAGATGCTAGATGGGATGGGGACTAACGCCAGAGAGATGCTAGATGGGATGGGGACTAACGCCAGAGAGATGCTAGATGGGATGGGGACTAACGCCAGAGAGATGCTAGATGGGATGAGGACTAACAGGGGACTAACGCCAGAGAGATGCTAGATGGGATGGGGACTAACGCCAGAGAGATGCTAGATGGGATGGGGACTAACGCCAGAGAGATGCTAGATGGGATGGGGACTAACGCCAGAGAGATGCTAGATAGGGACTAGAGGAGTGGAAACGAAGGGAGGCGAGCGCTTTAAAAGATCTAGAATATGAACATGAAATAACGGCCCTTTTTGGGCAGTTGAGATTTGAAACAGTTTGATTCCGCTGATGTTTGATCTTTACTTATGTAGCTGTGTGTTGTCGTGGAAACCGGCCTCTGATCTTATTGGTGTACAACTAGCTGTCTGGCAGTGGTTTGCTGAATACGGAGCGATTCACACTCTGACCTCTAGAGTACTATGGAAACCAGAGACCTGTATATAGTCTGTGTAGATATATATCTGGTGGTGTTAGACCCTGGGATAGATAGATATCTCTACAGAGCCACACAGACCTGTATATAGTCTCTGTAGATATACCTGGTGGTATTAGACCCTGGGATAGATAGATATCTCTACAGAACAACACAGACCTGTATATAGTCAGTCCGGTAACCAGGGTTACTGGGAGAGAACCTACGGTGTAAAGTAAAACTCCCTGTTAACTCAAACCCTCTATATCCTCTGATCCCAGGTCAGTCCGGTAACCAGGATTACTGGGAGAGTCAGTACAAGAGCCTGATCCACAACCTGTCCGCAGGCCTCCTGGAGGAGTACGGGGAAGACTACACACACGAGACCAAGGAGCTCTTCCAACATTTCGCCCAGTCGGCTAACGAGGACCTGTCACCAGTCATCAACACCATCAGCGAGGCGCTGCTCTCCCCCCGGCCCCTGGTCCGATACTACGCTGGGCCCGGCGTGGGCCTCATGTACTTCGTTTATAGTTATTTCCCTCTGAGTCTCTCAGACAAGTTCCTCCAGAGACTATTTGTCCAGAAGAAGATCATCCCACGAGCGCTGAGGAAAGAGAACAACAACAACAACAACAACAACAACAACAACAACAACAACAACGTGGAGAAGATAAAGAAGTAAAACAATGAAATGTGTGTTTGTTTTTAAGGTAAAAAGTGGAAGCTGTAGGACCCACTTACGTCAGGTAAAACACTCTCATCGTGTTGTTGGCTATTTTTGTTTGAATATTGTGGTTTTTGCGTTGGTGTTCACATTGAAGGGCTCATTATATTGGTGTTCATATTGAAGGGCTCATTGTATTGGTGTTCATATTGATCATTATATTGGGGTTCATATTGAAGGGCTCATTATATTGGTGTTCACATTGAAGGGCTCATTATATTGGTGTTCATATTGAAGGGCTCATTGTATTGGTGTTCATATTGATCATTATATTGGGGTTCATATTGAAGGGCTCATTATATTGGTGTTCACATTGAAGGGCTCATTATATTGGTGTTCACATTGAAGGGCTCATTGTATTGGTGTTCACATTGAAGGGCTCATTATATTGGTGTTCATATTGATCATTATATTGGTGTTCATATTGAAGGGCTCATTATATTGGTGTTCATATTGAAGGGCTCATTGTATTGGTGTTCACATTGAAGGGCTCATTATATTGGTGTTCATATTGACGGGCTCATTATATTGGTGTTCATATTGAAGGGCTCATTATATTGGTGTTCACATTGAAGGGCTCATTGTATTGGTGTTCACATTGAAGGGCTCATTATATTGGTGTTCATATTGACGGGCTCATTATATTGGTGTTCATATTGACGGGCTCATTATATTGGTGTTCATATTGAAGGGCTCATTATATTGGTGTTCACATTGAAGGGCTCATTATATTGGTGTTCATATTGACGGGCTCATTATATTGGGGTTCACATTGAAGGGCTCATTATATTGGTGTTCACATTGATCATTATATTGGTGTTCATATTGAAGGGCTCATTATATTGGTGTTCATATTGAAGGGCTCATTATATTGGTGTTCATATTGAAGGGCTCATTGTTAGCACCTTAATATGCTGTATGGTTTTGCTGGCACCAACACGATGGCACCAACATGATGGCACCATCAGCACCAACACGGCTGGCACCAACACTGCTGGCACTAACACGATGGCACCAACACGATGGCACCAACACGGCTGGCACCAACACGTCTGGCACCAACACGGCTGGCACCAACACGATGGCACCAACACGATGGCACCAACACGTCTGGCACCAACACGTCTGGCACCAACACGGCTAGCACCAACACGTCTGGCACCAACACGGCTGGCACCAACACGATGGCACCAACAAGTCTGGCACCAACACGTCTGGCACCAACACGGCTGGCACCATCAGCACCAAAACGATGGCACCAATACGGCTGGCACCAATACGGCTGGCACCATCAGCACCAACACGGCTGGCACCAACACGGCTGGCACCAACACGGCTGGCACCATCAGCACCAACACGATGGCACCAATACGGCTGGCACCAACACGGCTGGCACCAACACGGCTGGCACCATCAGCACCAACACGATGGCACCAACACGGC
>NC_088422.1:105996737-106114237 GCF_034236695.1 Oncorhynchus nerka
CAGACAGACAGGCAGGCAGGCAGGCAGGCAGGCAGGCAGGCAGGCAGACAGACAGACAGACAGACAGGCAGGCAGGCAGGCAGACAGGCAGTCAGGCAGGCAGACAGACAGACAGACAGACAGGCAGGCAGGCAGGCAGGCAGGCAGGCAGGCAGGCAGGCAGACAGACAGACAGACAGACAGACAGACAGACAGACAGACAGACAGACAGACAGACAGACAGACAGACAGACAGACCGGCAGGCAGGCAGACAGTCAGGCAGGCAGACAGACAGAGAGACAGGCAGACAGACAGACAGACAGATAGACAGACCATTCATAACTCAGTGTAACTTTTGCTCCAAATTTAACAAGTTACAATCACATCTAACCAGTTGTAACCACCGTTCCCCTCACCCTGACCCTCACCCTCACCCTAATCTTCACCCTGACCCTCACCCTGACCCTCACCCTAACCCTCACCCTGACCCTCACCCTGACTTCACCCTAACCCTCACCCTAATCTTCACCCTAACTCTCACCCTGACCCTCACCCTCACCCTCACCCTCAACCTAACCCTCACCCTGGCCCTAACCCTCAACCTAACCCTAACCCAAAACCTTCACCCTCACCCTCACCCTCACCCTGACCCTGACCCTCACCCTCACCCTAACCCTCACCCTAACCTTCACCCTAACACTCACCCACACCCTAACCCTCACCCTAACCTTCACCCTCACCCTCACCCTAACCCTAACCCTCACCCTAACCTTCACCCTAACCTTCACCCTCACCCTAACCTTCACCCTAACCCTCACCCTAACCTTCACCCTCACCCTAACCTTCACCCTAACCTTCACCTCACCCTAACCTTCACCCTAACCTTCACCCTAACCCTTAACTTCACCTTCACCCTTACCTTCACCCTCACTCTCACCTTCACCCTAACCCTAACCTTCACCCTAACCTAACCCTCACCCTAACCTTCACCCTAACCCTAACCCTAACCCTCACCCTATCCCTAACCTTCACCATAACCTTCACCCTAACCCTCACCATAACCCTAACCTTCACCCTCACCCTAACCCTCACTTTCACCCTAACCCTAACCTTCAACCTAACCTTCACCCTAACCCTCACCCTAACCTTCACCCTAACCTTCACCCTAACCCTCACCATAACCCTAACCTTCACCTCACCCTAACCCTAACCTTCACCCTAACCTTCACCCTAACCCTAACCCTCACTTTCACCCTAACCCTAACCCTAACCTTCACCCTAACCCTAACCCTTACCTTCACCCTAACCCTAACCCTAACCTTCACCCTAACCCTCACCCTAACCTTCACCCTAACCCTAACCCTAACCTTCACCCTAACCCTCACCCTAACATTAACCCTCACCCTAACCCTCACCCTAACCCTAACCCTAACCCTTGCCCTCACCCTCACCCTAACCCTAACCCTTGCCCTTACCCTCACCCTAACACTAACCCTCACCTTTACCCTAACCCTTGCCCTTACCCTCACCCTCAACCTATCCCTCACCCTAACCCTCTCCCCATCTTCACAAGGTCCTTTTCTGTTGTTCTGGGATTGATTTGCACTTTTCGCACCAAAGTACATTCATCTCTAGGAGACAGAACGTGTCTCCTTCCTGAGCGGTATGACGGCTGCGTGGTCCCATGGTGTTTATACTTGCATACTAGTGTTTGTACAGATGAAGGTGGTACCTTCAGGCGTTTGGAAATTGCTCCCAAGGATGAACCAGACTTGTGGAGGTCTCCAATGTTTTTTCTGAGTTCTTGGCTGATTTCTTTTGATTTTTCCATGATGTCAAGCAAAGAGGCACTGAGTTTGAAGGTAATGAAATACATCCACAGGTACACCTCCAATTGACTCAAATGAGTCAGAAGTTTCTAAAGCCATGATATCATTTTCTGGAATTTTCCAAGCTGTTTAAAGGCAGTCAACTTAGTGTATGTAAACTTCTGACCCACTGGAATTGTGATACAGTGAATTATAAGTTAAATAATCTGTCTGTAAACAATTACTGGAAAAATTACTTGAGTCATGCACAAAGTAGATGTCCTAACCGACTTACCAAAACTATAGTTTGTTAACAAGACATTTGTGGAGTGGTTGAAAAACGAGATTTAACGAATCCGACCGAATCCGACCATCACCCCTGGTGAGACAAAACCGCAACTCGTCAGTGAAGAGCACTTTTGACAGTCCTGTCTGGTCCAGCGACGGTGGGTTCGTGCCCATAGGCGACGTTGTTGCCGGTGATGTCTGGTGAGGACCTGCCTTATAACAGGCCTACAAGCCCTCAGTCCAGCCTCTCTCAGCCTATTGCGGACAGTCTGAGCATTGATGGAGGGATGGTGCATTCCTGGTGTAACTCGGGCAGTTGTTGTTGCCATCCTGTACCTGTCCCACAGGTGTGATGTTCGGATGTACCGATCCTGTTCAGGTGTTGTTACACGTGGTCTGCCACTGCGAGGACAATCAGCTGTCCGTCGTGTCTCCCTGTAGAGCTGTCTTAGGCGTCTCACAGTACGGACATTGCAATTTATTGCCCTGACCACATCTGCAGTCCTCATGCCTCCTTGCAGCATGCCTAAGGCATGTTCACACAGATGATCAGGGACCCTGGGAATCTTTATTTTTGGTGTAGAAAGGCCTCTTTAGTGTCCTAAGTCATAACTGTGAACTCAATTGCCTACCGTCTGTAAGCTGTTAGTGTCTTAACGACCGTTCCACAGGTGCATGTTCATTAATTGTTTACGGTTCATTGAACAAGCATGGGAAACAGTGTTTAAACACTTTACAATGAAGATCTGTGACGTTATTTGGATTATTTGTAAATTATCTTTGAAAGACAGAATCCTGAAAAAGGGACGTTTCTTTTTTTGCTGAGTTTAGATATATATATATATAAATTAGTAAACTGTCTGTGTGGGTGGACCAATTCAGTTTGTCCGTGATGTGTACGCCGAGGAAATTAAAGCTTTCTACCATTTCCACTACTGTCCCGTCGATGTGGATAAGGGGGGGGGGTGCTCCTGCTGAAGTCCACGATTACCTCCTTTGATTTGTTGACGTTGAGTGTGAGGTTATTTTCCTGACACCACACTCCGAGGGCCCTCACCTCCTCCCTGTAGGCCGTCTCATCGATGTTGGTAATCAAGCCTACCTCTGTAGTGTCGTTTGCAAACTTGATGATTGATTTGGAGGCGTGCGTGGCCACGCAGTCGTGGGTGAACAGGGAGTAACAGGAGAGGGCTCAGAATGCACCCTTGTGGGGCACCAGTGTTGAGGATCAGCGGGGTGGAGATGTTGTTTCCTACCTTCACCACCTGGGGGCGCCCCGTCCGAAAGTCCAGGACCCAGTTGCACAGGGCGGGGTCGAGACCCAGTGTCTCAAGCTTAATGACGAGTTTGGAGGGTACTATGGTGTTAAATGCTGAGCTGTAGTCGATGAACAGCATTCTTACATAGGTATTCCTCTTGTCCAGATGGGATAGGACAGTGTGCAGTGTGGTTGAGATTGGGTCGTCTGTGGACCCAATGGGTCTAGTGGGTCTAGGGTGTCAGGTGGGGTGTCAGGTAGGGTGTCAGGTAGGGTGTCAGGTGGGGTGTCAGGTAGGGTGTCAGGTAGGGTGTCAGGTAGGGTGTCAGGTGGGGTGTCAGGTAGGGTGTCAGGTAGGGTGTCAGGTAGGGTGTCAGGTGGGGTGTCAGGTAGGGTGTCAGGTAGGGTGTCAGGTGGGGTGTCAGGTAGGGTGTCAGGTAGGGTGTCAGGTAGGGTGTCAGGTGGGGTGTCAGGTGGGGTGTCAATGGTGGTCTGCCAACCCACAGCTCTGGGGTGTCCCCAACAGGTAGGGTATCCTCATCAGAGGTCTTCAATGGTATGATTATATATCCTGTTCACTAAATATCTTACCCGCTATATACTGTAGTGCGCTGCCAACCCACAGCTCTCTGCGTCCTCCCCCAACAGGACGGGTAGCCTATCCTCATCAGAGAGGTCTTCAATGTAGTGGTCTGCCAACCCACAGCTCTCTGCGTCCTCCCCCAACAGGACGTTTAACCTATCCTCATCAGAGAGGTCTTCAATGTAGTGGTCTGCCAACCCACAGCTCTCTGCGTCCTCCCCCAACAGGACGGGTAGCCTATCCTCATCAGAGAGGTCTTCAATGTAGTGGTCTGCCAACCCACAGCTCTCTGCCAACCCACAGCTCCTCCCCCCAACAGGACGGGTAGCCTATCCTCATCAGAGAGGTCTTCAATGTAGTGGTCTGCCAACCCACAGCTCTCTGCGTCCTCCCCAACAGGACGGGTAGCCTATCCTCATCAGAGAGGTCTTCAATGTAGTGGTCTGCCAACCCACAGCTCTCTGCGTCCTCCCCAACAGGACGGGTTAACCTATCCTCATCAGAGAGGTCTTCAATGTAGTGGTCTGCCAACCCACAGCTCTCTGCGTCCTCCCCCAACAGGACGGGTAGCCTATCCTCATCAGAGAGGTCTTCAATGTAGTGGTCTGCCAACCCACAGCTCTCTGCGTCCTCCCCCAACAGGACGGGTAGCCTATCCTCATCAGAGAATGTAGTGGTCTGTCTTCAATGTAGTGGTCTGCCAACCCACAGCTCTCTGCGTCCTCCCCAACAGGACGGGTAGCCTATCCTCATCAGAGAGGTCTTCAATGTAGTGGTCTGCCAACCCACAGCTCTCTGCGTCCTCCCCCCCCAACAGGACGGGTAGCCTATCCTCATCAGAGAGGTCTTCAATGTAGTGGTCTGCCAACCCACAGCTCTCTGCGTCCTCCCCCAACAGGACGGGTAGCCTATCCTCATCAGAGAGGTCTTCAATGTAGTGGTCTGCCAACCCACAGCTCTCTGCGTCCTCCCCAACAGGACGGGTAGCCTATCCTCATCAGAGAGGTCTTCAATGTAGTGGTCTGCCAACCCACAGCTCTCTGCGTCCTCCCCAACAGGACGGGTAGCCTATCCTCATCAGAGAGGTCTTCAATGTAGTGGTCTGCCAACCCACAGCTCTCTGCGTCCTCCCCCAACAGGACGGGTAGCCTATCCTCATCAGAGAGGTCTTCAATGTAGTGGTCTGCCAACCCACAGCTCTCTGCGTCCTCCCCCAACAGGACGGGTAGCCTATCCTCATCAGAGAGGTCTTCAATGTAGTGCTCTGCCAACCCACAGCTCTCTGCGTCCTCCCCCAACAGGACGTTTAACCTATCCTCATCAGAGAGGTCTTCAATGTAGTGGTCTGCCAACCCACAGCTCTCTGCGTCCTCCCCCAACAGGACGTTTAACCTATCCTCATCAGAGAGGTCTACAGGGAGCCAGGTTCTGCTGTGGTGCAGTGGTTGCACAGCCTTTCCTCTACAGGGAGCCAGGTTCTGCTGTGGTGCAGTGGTTACACAGCCTTTCCTCTACAGGGAGCCAGGTTCTGCTGTGGTGCAGTGGTTGCACAGCCTTTCCTCTACAGGGAGCCAGGTTCTGCTGTGGTGCAGTGGTTGCACAGCCTTTCCTCTACAGGGAGCCAGGTTCTGCTGTGGTGCAGTGGTTGCACAGCCTTTCCTCTACAGGGAGCCAGGTTCTGCTGTGGTGCAGTGGTTGCACAGCCTTTCCTCTACAGGGAGCCAGGTTCTGCTGTGGTGCAGTGGTTGCACAGCCTTTCCTCTACAGGGAGCCAGGTTCTGCTGTGGTGCAGTGGTTACACAGCCTTTCCTCTACAGGGAGCCAGGTTCTGCTGTGGTGCAGTGGTTGCACAGCCTTTCCTCTACAGGGAGCCAGGTTCTGCTGTGGTGCAGTGGTTGCACAGCCTTTCCTCTACAGGGAGCCAGGTTTTGATGTTGGGCAGTGGTTACACAGCCTTTCCTCTACAGGGAGCCAGGTTCTGCTGTGGTGCAGTGGTTGCAGAGCCTTTCCTCTACAGGGAGCCAGGTTTTGATGTTGGGCAGTGGTTGCACAGCCTTTCCTCTACAGGGAGCCAGGTTCTGCTGTGGTGCAGTGGTTGCACAGCCTTTCCTCTACAGGGAGCCAGGTCTTCCTGTGTCTGCCCTTCTCAATGGCAAGGCTGTGCTCACTGAGCCTGTACTTTGTCAAGGTTTTTCTAAGGCTTTGATCAGTAACCATGGTCAAATATTTAGCCACAGTGTACTGTTGATTTAGGGCCAGATAGCACAGCATTTTGCTTTGTGTTTGTACTTGTGTTTCCCCATAGGTAATGTAGGTTTGTTTTGACTGTGTTGTAATTTGTTTTATTCTGGTTGATTGGATGTGCTGGTCCTGAGGCTTCAGTGTGTTAGTAGAACATGTTTGTGAACTCAGTCCCAGGACCAGCTCTCTCTCTCTCTCTCTCTCTCTCTCTCTCTCTCTCTGTCTCTGTCTCTCTCTCTGTCTCTGTCTCTCACTCTCTCTCTTTCTCTCTCTCCCTCCCTCTCTCTTTTGCTCTCTCTCTCTCTCTTTCCCTCACTCTTTCTCTCTCTCTCTCTCTTTCTCCCTCTCTCCCTCCCTCTTTCTTTCTCTATCTCTCTCTCTCACTCTCTCTCTCTCTCTCTTCTCTGATACAGCTCAGTATAGTAGGCAAAGAGATGGAATACAAACTGGTATAAATAGACTGAGGAGACGTAAAGGGGCTGCTAGCGTTTACAGGCTCAGCTCATCTGAACAAATGACGTCTAGAAAACTTTGAAAGTGTTGATGGAAAAATAGACACTTAAACATCTGTCATGTTCACTTATCCCGGATAGATCCAAGACCACAAGGAGGGATTTCCAGGAACGTCTGATTCCCAGTACCTCTTCTTGAAGTCTGTTATTTGTCCTCCTTTCTGATTGAGGAAACATAGCGTTTCCCAGCGGTCAACTGTCAGGAACACATCAGATGGAAAATGTACTGCAACATGCATTATGAGCAGAGATAGTTAGTAGTTTTATGTTGGCCAGACTGTCTGTGTGTCCTAAACAGCACTCTATTCCCTGTGTCGTGCACTACTTTAGACCCGGGGAATGTGATCAGATGTAGTGCACTACTTTAGACCCGGGGAATCTGATCAGATGTAGTGCACTACTTTAGACCCGGGAATCTGATCAGATGTAGTGCACTGCTTTAGACCGGGAATCTGATCAGATGTAGTGCACTACTTTAGACCCAAGAATCTGATCAGATGTAGTGCACTACTTTAGACCCAGGAATCTGATCAGATGTAGTGCACTACTTTAGACCCGGGAATCTGATCAGATGTAGTGCACTACTTTAGAACCGGGAATCTGATCAGATGTAGTGCACTACTTTAGACCCAGGAATCTGATCAGATGTAGTGCACTACTTTAGACCCAGGAATCTGATCAGATGTAGTGCACTACTTTAGACCCGGGAATCTGATCAGATGTAGTGCACTACTTTAGACCCGGGAATCTGATCAGATGTAGTGCACTATATAAAGAATCGAATGGTATTCAGGACCAATCCTGTTTCTACTATCGAGGGACTCTGTAAACATTTGGGTATCCCTGCGAGGGGTCGGAGGTCAGCTTTCAGGACGTAGCAACAACACCATTTGTAAAGTGGTTAACATTACGCAACGCCCTGTTGTGTAAGGAGACAACAGGACGTCTCCTCACAGCTTCTAAAGGACAACACATAGAAACGCGAGACATAGAGCATGGGAAAAGTGTACAGTGTGTTTCCTAGACTGTTGAAGGCTGAAGGAGCTGTGTGGTGATCCAACATGATATCATAGGAAAACGTCCTCATGGCACGTTTTTTGCTAAAAAGGTGTTTGTCACAGTAGTTGACGTTTTTTCTCAATACATTGTATTCAATGGGAAAAGACGTCACAGACCTTTTTCTCATTTATCTCATCTTCCTCTCCCTCTCCCTCCTCTCCCTCTTCTCTCTCCCTCCTATAATCTCTCTCCCTCTCCTCTCTCCCTCTCCTCCCTCCCTCTTCTCTCTCCCTCCTCTCTCTCCCTCCTCTCCCTCCCTCCTCTCCCTCCTCTAATCTCTCTCCCTCTCCTCTCTCCCTCCTCTCCCTCCCTCTCCTCTCCCTCCCTCCCTCCTCTCTCTCCCTCCTCTCTCTCCCTCCTCTCTCTCCTCCTCTCTCTTTCTCCCTCCTCTCTCTCCCTCCTCTCTCTTTCTCCCTCCTCTCTCTCCCTCTCCTCTCTCTCCTCCCTCCCTCTCACTCTCTCTCCCTCCTCTCTCTCCCTCCTCCCTCCCTCTCCCTCTCCCTCCCTCTAATCTCTCTCCCTCCTCTCTCTCCTCTCCCTCCTCTCCTCTCCCTCCCTCCCTCTTCTCTCTCTCCTCCTCTCTCTCCCTCCTCTCTCTCCTCCTCTCTCTCCCTCCTCTCCCTCCTCTAATCTCTTTCTCCCTCCTCTCTCTCCCCTCTCCTCCTCTCTCTCCCTCCTCTCTCTCTCCCTCCCTCTCTCTCCCTCTCCCCTCCTCTAATCTCCCTCCTCTCCTCTCCTCTCTCTCCCTCCTCTCCCTCTCCCTCCTCTAATCTCTCCTCTCTCCTCCCTCCTCTCCCTCTCTCTCCCTCCTCTCTCTCCCTCCTCTCCTCTCCCTCCTCTTCTCTCTCCCTCCCCTCTCTCTCTCCTCCTCTCTCTCCCTCCTCTCCCTCCTCTAATCTCTCTCCCTCCTCTCCCTCCTCTCCCTCCCTCTCCTCTCCTCTCCCTCCCTCTTCTCTCTCCCTCCTCTCTCTCCCTCCTCTCCCTCCTCTAATCTCTTTCTCCCTCCTCTCTCTCCCTCTTCTCTCTCACCTCTGTCTGTCTGCCTGTCAGTTTCAAGTCAATATAAAGAAATGTGATCAATATCCTCTTCCGAATTCATAACAAGACTCTTAATATCTAAAACTGCAAGACCATTGTGTTCAATGGGGGGTCAAAACTGCTTTTAGGTTGACTGACTTCAAACTACATACGTCAGGTCATAAATATGTACAATTCTGGAACACATTTTTAAAGCCTTCAAAACCCCCCATTTAAGTCCGTTCCTGAAATGTCAGGAAGATGAAATCCCACGTATAGCCTCCAGGGGACACTCTTTAATGATGTCCTGAGTTTCAATGTTTAAGAATTTACTTTTTTTCACAGAGGATGGAAGACGGTGTTTTTGTGTAACTGCAGGAGAGAATGAAGCACCACGTTGAGGATGAATTAAAACTACTTCCTGTTGCCACAGGAAGTTCAACCTCAACACAGGGTCTATCCCTATAAGGTCACGATCGGTTGTGAGCAAGGCCCGGTTAGCTAACTCAATCCCAGTTTAACTGGGGTCGTCATGAGAGTGCGAGAGACCCTCTCCAATTCGCATGCCGCCCTGACAGATCCACTGCCAATCGCCATTACATTGCACACTGCCCTCACCCACCTGGACAAAAGGATTACATATGTGAGGATGTTGTTCATCGACTACAGCTCGGCCTTCCAATACCATAGTGTCCTCTAAGCTCGCAACAAAGCTCACGGCCCCGGGATCTGAACTCCTTCCTATGCACCTAGGTGGTGAAGGTAGGCAACAATTCTATCTACTACACTGATTCTCAACACGGGGGTTCCACAAGGCTGCGTCCTCAGTCCCCTCCAGAAGTACCTGTATACCCACGACTGCGTGGCCTCACACAGTTCACGACTACTTCATCAAGCTGAATGTTTTGCCTTGTGTGGTATGTTTCGTGGGTTTTTATCACATTATGCCCTGGTTTGGTATGGGTCACATCATGCCCTGGCTCGGTATGGGTCCATTATGCCCTGGCTCGGTATGGGTCACATTATGCCCTGGGCCCTGGTTCGGTATGGGTCACATTATGCCCTGGCTCGGTATGGGTCCCTGGCTTTGGTATTATGCCCTGGCTCGGTATGGGTCACATTATGCCCTGGTTTGGTATGGGTCACATTATGCCCTGGTTCGGTATGGGTCACATTATGCCCTGGTTTGGTATGGGTCACATTATGCCCTGGTTCGGTGTCCCCTATTCGGGTCACATCATGCCCTGGTTCGGTATGGGTCACATTATGCCCTGTTCGGTATGGGTCACATCATGCCCTGGTTCGGTATGGGTCACATTGCCCTGGTGCCCTGGCTCGGTATGGGTCACATTATGCCTGGCTTGGTATGGGTCACATTATGCCCTGGGCCCTGGTTCGGTATGGGTCACATTATGCCCTGGTTCGGTATGGGTCACATCATGCCCTGGTTTGGGTCCATTATGGGTCCCATTATGCCCTGGTTCGGTGTGGGTCACATTATGCCCTGTTCTGTATGGGTCACACTATGCCCTGGCTCGGTATGGGTCACATTATGCCCTGGCTCGGTATGGGTCCCATTATGCCCTGGGCCCTGGTTCGGTATGGGTCACATTATGCCCTGGTTCGGTATGGGTCACATTATGCCTTGGTTCGGTATGGGTCCCATTATGCCCTGGTTCGGTATGGGTCACATCATGCCCTGGTTTGGTATGGGTCCCATTATGCCCTGGTTCGGTGTGGGTCACATTATGCCCTAGTTCTGTATGGGTCACACTATGCCCTGGCTCGGTATGGGTCACATTATGCCCTGGCTCGGTATGGGTCCCATTATGCCCTGGCTCGGTATGGGTCCCATTATGCCCTGGGCCCTGGTTCGGTATGGGTCACATTATGCCCTGGTTCGGTATGGGTCACACTATCCCCTAGTTCGGTATGGGTCAAACTATGCCCTGGCTCGGTATGGGTCACATTATGCCCTGGTTCGGTATGGGTCACATTATGCCCTGGTTCGGTATGGGTCACATCATGCCCTGGCCCGGTATGGGTCCATTATGCCCTGGTTCGGTATGGGTCACATCATGCCCTGGTTTGGTATGGGTCACATTATGCTCTGGTTTGGTATGGGTCACATTATGCCCTGGGCCCTGGCTCGGTATGGGTCACATCATGCCCTAGGCCCTGGTTCGGTATGGGTCCCATTATGCCTTGGCTCGGTATGGGTCACATCATGCCCTGGTTGAAAACCAAACACTGCATTCTACAGTAAGAACCTTTGAACAACTGTCAAGCATTATGATGGTAGTGGGATGGCTTAGGGATGCTTTGCTGCCTCAGACCCTGGACGACTTGCCTTAATAGAAGAAACCATGAATTCTGCTCCTGTGTCAGTGTGTTGTACAGGAGAATGTCAGGCCCATCTGTCTGTGAGCTGACGCTGAACAGCAGCTGGGTCATGGAGCAAGACAATGACCCAAAACATACAATCAAGTCTACATGAAAATGGCAACAACATTTTTTTTTTATTGAGATGTTGTGGCAGGACTTGAAAAGCTCAGCTCATGTTTTAAAAACCCACAAAATGTTTCTGAGTTAAAGCAGCTCTGCATGGAAGTGTGGGCCAAAATTCCTTCACAGCGACATGAGAGACGAATCAACAACTTACAGGAAGTGTTTGTTTTTGAGTCATTGCAGCTAAAGGCTAGTTAGTGTAAGTGGGGAAATTACTTTTTCACACAGGGGCATTTGGTGTCACATAACTTTGTTCATAAAATAAATGAAATAAGTATGGAATTGTTGTGGTTTTTGTTCACTCAGGTTCCCTTCATCTAATATTAGGTTTTAGTTGAAGATCTGATAACATTTAGTATCAAAAACATGGAAAAGTAGTGAACATTATGAAGGGGAATATACTTTTTCACAGTACTGTATATACATGTAACTATGGTAACCTACTGTATATACATGTAACTATGGTAACCTACTGTATATACATGTAACTACTGTAACCTACTGTATATACATGTAACTATGGTAACCTATATACATGTAACTACGGTAACCTACTGTAAATACATGTAACTATGGTAACCTATATACATGTAACTAAGGTAACCTATATACATGTAACTATGGTAACCTACTGTATATACATGTAACTACTGTAACCTACTGTATATACATGTAACTATGGTAACCTATATACATGTAACTACGGTAACCTACTGTAAATACATGTAACTATGGTAACCTATATACATGTAACTAAGGTAACCTATATACATGTAACTACGGTAACCTACTGTAAATACATGTAACTATGGTAACCTATATACATGTAACTACGGTAACCTATATACATGTAACCTACTGTAAATACATGTAACTACGGTAACCTACTGTATGTACATGTAACTATGGTAACCTATATACATGTAACTATGGTAACCTATATACATGTAACTATGGTAACCTATATACATGTAACTACGGTAACCTATATACATGTAACTATGGTAACCTATATACATGTAACTACGGTAACCTACTCTAAATACATGTAACTACGGTAACATATATACATGTAACCTACTGTAAATACATGTAACTATGGTAACCTATATACATGTAACTATGGTAACCTATATACATGTAACTACGGTAACCTACTGTAAATACATGTAACTACGGTAACCTATATACATGTAACTACGGTAACCTATATACATGTAACCTACTGTAAATACATGTAACTATGGTAACCTATATACATGTAACTACAGTAACCTACTGTAAATGCATGTAACTACTGTAACCTATATACATGTAACCTACTGTAAATACACGTAACTACGGTAACCTATATACATGTAACCTACTGTAAATACATGTAACTACTGTAACCTACTGTACATACGGTAACCTATATACATGTAACTATGGTAACCTACTGTAAATACATGTAACTACTGTAACCTACTGTAAATGCATGTAAATACTGTAACCTACTGTAAATACATGTTACTACGGTAACCTACTGTAAATACATGTAACTATGGTAACCTATATACATGTAACTATGGTAACCTACTGTAAATACATGTAACTACTGTAACCTACTGTACATACGGTAACCTATATACATGTAACTATGGTAACCTACTGTAAATACATGTAACTACGGTAACCTACTGTAAATGCATGTAAATACTGTAACCTACTGTAAATACTGTAACCTACTGTAAATACTGTAACCTACTGTAAATACATGTAACTACGGTAACCTACTGTAAATACATGTAACTACTGTATCCTACTGTAAATGCATGTAAATACTGTAACCTACTGTAAATACTGTAACCTACTGTAAATACATGTAACTACGGTAACCTACTGTAAATACATGTAACTACGGTAACCTATATACATGTAACTACTGTAACCTACTGTATATACACATAACTACTGTAACCTATATACATGTAACTACTGTAACCTACTGTAAATACATGGAACTACGGTGTTGAACTCTACATGAACTCTACTGTGTTCTACTCTACTGTTCTCTAATCTACTTTACTGATTTCTACTCTACTGTGTTCTAATGTGTTCTACTCTACTGTGTTCAACTGTACTCTGCTGTGTTCTACTTTGTTCTACTGTACTCTACTGTGTTCTACTTTGTTCTACTGTACTCTACTGTGTTCTACTGTGTTCTACTCTACTCTACTGTGTTCTACTGTACTCAACTCTACTGGAATTAAGATAATGGAATTATTATCTGTGCTCTACTGTGTTCTACTCTCTCTACTGTGTTCTGCTCTACTCTGTTCTGCTCTACTGTGTTCTGCTCTACTGTGTTCTGCTCTACTGTGTTCTACTCTACTGTGTTCTACTCTCTCTACTGTGTTCTGCTCTACTCTGTTCTGCTCTGAATTTCTGATAATGGTTCTGCTTATCTGTGCTCTACTGTGTTCTACTCTCTCTACTGTGTTCTGCTCTACTCTGTTCTGCTCTGCTGTGTTCTGCTCTACTGTGTTCTACTCTACTGTGTTCTGCTCTACTCTGTTCTGCTCTACTGTGTTCTGCTCTACTCTGTTCTGCTCTGCTGTGTTCTGCTCTACTCTGTTCTGCTCTGCTGTGTTCTGCTCTACTGTGTTCTGCTCTCTCTACTGTGTTCTGCTCTACTCTGTTCTGCTCTGCTGTGTTCTGCTCTACTGTGTTCTGCTCTACTGTGTTCTACTCTCTCTACTGTGTTCTGCTCTACTGTGTTCTGCTCTACTGTGTTCTGCTCTACTGTGTTCTGCTCTGCTGTGTTCTGCTCTACTGTGTTCTGCTCTACTGTGTTCTGCTCTCTCTACTGTGTTCTGCTCTACTGTGTTCTGCTCTCTTTACTGTGTTCTGCTCTGCTGTGTTCTGCTCTACTGTGTTCTACTCTCTCTACTGTGTTCTGCTCTACTCTGTTCTGCTCTGCTGTGTTCTGCTCTACTGTGTTCTGCTCTGCTGTGTTCTGCTCTACTGTGTTCTGCTCTGCTGTGTTCTGCTCTACTCTGTTCTGCTCTACTGTGTTCTGCTCTACTGTGTTCTGCTCTGCTGTGTTCTGCTCTACTGTGTTCTGCTCTACTCTGTTCTGCTCTACTGTGTTCTGCTCTACTGTGTTCTGCTCTCTCTACTGTGTTCTGCTCTACTCTGTTCTGCTCTGCTGTGTTCTGCTCTACTGTGTTCTGCTCTACTGTGTTCTGCTCTCTCTACTGTGTTCTGCTCTACTCTGTTCTGCTCTGCTGTGTTCTGCTCTACTGTGTTCTACTCTCTCTACTGTGTTCTGCTCTACTGTGTTCTGCTCTACTGTGTTCTACTCTCTCTACTGTGTTCTGCTCTACTGTGTTCTGCTCTACTCTGTTCTGCTCTGCTGTGTTCTGCTCTACTGTGCTGCACTGTGATGTCCAAACTTGTGAAACATGAGGATGACATTCATATCCATAATTATGCATTTCTGTGTAGTGCAGATTAGGGACCCGTGATGTAATTCTGTTACCGTAATTCTGTTACCGTAATTCTGTTACCGGGTGTAATCTAATTCCCTTAGTGTAGTTCAATAACCGAAACAGATTGTTTCTAACTCAATGTTCCGTGTTATATTTGACACACCATTCTTTCTGCAGACAGCTTTGAATCTTAATTTGGAGCAGATATTTAATTAAGAGATTTTTTTGGGGGGGGAAACGTGGTCGCATTAAAAACCTTGAGAGGGAGATTTGAACGTAATTGCATCTGCACAGTTCTTCCACTAATGTTTTTTTTTGTTGCAATTTTCTGTGGAATTTCTCAGAAGTACTCCTTGTCTATAGAACTATCGCCATATGTATATACAGTATTTCCATCATTTAAAAAAAAACTGGTCCCGGGGACCTTCAGACGAGTCTTGTGAGGCTTGTGGTTGTCCCACAAGAAGAACATCATGGTGAGAGAGTCACCATTCCACAGAGGGGTCGTATTAGTGTGTAGCCCAAACTGTTCGGACGTTACACACAGAAGTTGGCAGATCAGCTGTATTCTGAGGCTTGTGGGCATCCTAGTGCAAAACGGAGAACAACATCGAGTTCGTGAGAGTCTAATTTTTTTCCATCGAGTAAAAATAATAGTTTGTAGATAAAAAAAAAAAATGTTTGGACTCAACAGACTTTTTTCGTGAGAAAATACATTTTCTCGATATCTCATGGTCTGACAAAACACAGCTCTGGTTCTAACACCTTTCACCGCAATGAGGAAGGGAGATATCAAAGGATACGGTGGATTGAGATACAGCCCATCGCAATGAGGAAGGGAGATATCAAAGGATACGGTGGATTGAGATACAGCCCATCGCAATGAGGAAGGGAGATATCAAAGGATATGGTGGATTGAGATACAGCCCATCGCAATGAGGAAGGGAGATTTCGAAGGATACGGTGGATTGAGATACAATATCGAAGGATACAGTGGATTGAGATACAGCCCACCGCAATGAGGAAGGGAGATATCAAAGGATACGGTGGATTGAGATACAGCCCATGTAGATATCTCCAGCTTAAACACACCAGGGGATTTTTTTATCACGTTACTTAGATGTCTGCTGGGCCGCGGACATTGTAGGCTAAGGGTTAAAAGGAAAAGTACTGAGTCAAATTGCCAAGGTTACCTATCATGATGTCATGTCCTGACCTTAGTTCCAGTCCGGAGCTGCCAGAGCCGACCGTCACTCCGGAGCCGCCAGAATCGCCCTTCACTCCGGAGCCGCCAGAGTCGCCCTTCACTCCGGAGCCGCCAGAGTCGCCCTTCACTCCGGAGCTTCACTTTCTCCCTCCTCTCCCTCCCTCTTCTCTCTCCCTCCTCTCTCTCCCTCCTCTCCCTCCTCTAATCTCTCTCTCCCTCCTCTCTCTCCCTCCTCTCTCTCCCTCCTCTCTCTCCCTCCTCTCCCTCCCTCCTCTCTCTCCCTCTTCTCTCTCCCTCCTCTCCCTCCTCTCCCTCCCTCTCCTCTCTTCTCTCTCCCTCCTCTCTCTCCCTCCTCTCTCTCCCTCCTCTCCCTCCTCTAATCTCTTTCTCCCTCCTCTCTCTCCCTCTTCTCTCTCACCTCTGTCTGTCTGCCTGTCAGTTTCAAGTCAATATAAAGAAATGTGATCAATATCCTCTTCCGAATTCATAACAAGACTCTTAATATCTAAAACTGCAAGACCATTGTGTTCAATGGGGGGTCAAAACTGCTTTTAGGTTGACTGACTTCAAACTACATACGTCAGGTCATAAATATGTACAATTCTGGAACACATTTTTAAAGCCTTCAAAACCCCCCATTTAAGTCCGTTCCTGAAATGTCAGGAAGATGAAATCACACGTATAGCCTCCAGCGGACACTCTTTAATGATGTCCTGAGTTTCAATGTTTAAGAATTTACTTTTTTCACAGAGGATGGAAGACGGTGTTTTTGTGTAACTGCAGGGAGAGAATGAAGCACCACGTTGAGGATGAATTAAAACTACTTCCTGTTGCCACAGGAAGTTCAACCTCAACACAGGGTCTATCCCTATAAGGTCACGATCGGTTGTGAGCAAGGCCCGGTTAGCTAACTCAATCCCAGTTTAACTGGGGTCGTCATGAGAGTGCGAGAGACCCTCTCCAATTCGCATGCCGCCCTGACAGATCCACTGCCAATCGCCATTACATTGCACACTGCCCTCACCCACCTGGACAAAAGGATTACATATGTGAGGATGTTGTTCATCGACTACAGCTCGGCCTTCCAATACCATAGTGTCCTCTAAGCTCGCAACAAAGCTCACGGCCCCGGGATCTGAACTCCTTCCTATGCACCTAGGTGGTGAAGGTAGGCAACAATTCTATCTACTACACTGATTCTCAACACGGGGGTTCCACAAGGCTGCGTCCTCAGTCCCCTCCAGAAGTACCTGTATACCCACGACTGCGTGGCCTCACACAGTTCACGACTACTTCATCAAGCTGAATGTTTTGCCTTGTGTGGTATGTTTCGTGGGTTTTTATCACATTATGCCCTGGTTTGGTATGGGTCACATCATGCCCTGGCTCGGTATGGGTCCATTATGCCCTGGCTCGGTATGGGTCACATTATACCCTGGGCCCTGGTTCGGTATGGGTCACATTATGCCCTGGCTCGGTATGGGTCACATTATGCCCTGGCTCGGTATGGGTCACATTATGCCCTGGCTCGGTATGGGTCACATTATGCCCTGGTTCGGTATGGGTCACATTATGCCCTGGTTCGGTATGGGTCACATCATGCCCTGGTTTGGTATGGGTCACATCATGCCCTGGCTCGGTATGGGTCACATTATGCCCTGGTTCGGTATGGGTCACATCATGCCCTGGTTCGGTATGGGTCCATTATGCCCTGGCTCGGTATGGGTCACATCATGCCTGGCTCGGTATGGGTCACATTATGCCCTGGGCCCTGGTTCGGTATGGGTCACATTATGCCCTGGTTCGGTATGGGTCACATCATGCCCTGGTTTGGTATGGGTCCCATTATGCCCTGGTTCGGTGTGGGTCACATTATGCCCTAGTTCTGTATGGGTCACACTATGCCCTGGCTCGGTATGGGTCACATTATGCCCTGGCTCGGTATGGGTCCCATTATGCCCTGGGCCCTGGTTCGGTATGGGTCACATTATGCCCTGGTTCGGTATGGGTCACATTATGCCTTGGTTCGGTATGGGTCCCATTATGCCCTGGTTCGGTATGGGTCACATCATGCCCTGGTTTGGTATGGGTCCCATTATGCCCTGGTTCGGTGTGGGTCACATTATGCCCTAGTTCTGTATGGGTCACACTATGCCCTGGCTCGGTATGGGTCACATTATGCCCTGGCTCGGTATGGGTCCCATTATGCCCTGGCTCGGTATGGGTCCCATTATGCCCTGGGCCCTGGTTCGGTATGGGTCACATTATGCCCTGGCTCGGTATTGGTCACATTATGCCCTGGTTCGGTATGGGTCACATTATGCCCTGGTTCGGTATGGGTCACACTATCCCCTAGTTCGGTATGGGTCAAACTATGCCCTGGCTCGGTATGGGTCACATTATGCCCTGGTTCGGTATGGGTCACATTATGCCCTGGTTCGGTATGGGTCACATTATGCCCTGGTTCGGTATGGGTCACATCATGCCCTGGTTTGGGATGGGTCACATTATGCTCTGGTTTGGTATGGGTCACATTATGCCCTGGGCCCTGGCTCGGTATGGGTCACATCATGCCCTAGGCCCTGGTTCGGTATGGGTCCCATTATGCCTTGGCTCGGTATGGGTCACATCATGCCCTGGTTGAAAACCAAACACTGCATTCTACAGTAAGAACCTTTGAACAACTGTCAAGCATTATGATGGTAGTGGGATGGCTTAGGGATGCTTTGCTGCCTCAGACCCTGGACGACTTGCCTTAATAGAAGAAACCATGAATTCTGCTCCTGTGTCAGTGTGTTGTACAGGAGAATGTCAGGCCCATCTGTCTGTGAGCTGACGCTGAACAGCAGCTGGGTCATGGAGCAAGACAATGACCCAAAACATACAATCAAGTCTACATGAAAATGGAAACAACATTTTTTTTTTATTGAGATGTTGTGGCAGGACTTGAAAAGCTCAGCTCATGTTTTAAAAACCCACAAAATGTTTCTGAGTTAAAGCAGTTCTGCATGGAAGTGTGGGCCAAAATTCCTTCACAGCGACATGAGAGACGAATCAACAACTTACAGGAAGTGTTTGTTTTTGAGTCATTGCAGCTAAAGGCTAGTTAGTGTAAGTGGGGAAATTACTTTTTCACACAGGGGCATTTGGTGTCACATAACTTTGTTCATAAAACAAATGAAATAAGTATGGAATTGTTGTGGTTTTTGTTCACTCAGGTTCCCTTCATCTAATATTAGGTTTTAGTTGAAGATCTGATAACATTTAGTATCAAAAATATGGAAAAGTAGTAAACATTATGAAGGGGAATATACTTTTTCACAGTACTGTATATACATGTAACTATGGTAACCTACTGTATATACATGTAACTATGGTAACCTACTGTATATACATGTAACTACTGTATATACATGTAACTATGGTAACCTATATACATGTAACTACGGTAACCTAGTGTAAATACATGTAACTATGGTAACCTATATACATGTAACTAAGGTAACCTATATACATGTAACTATGGTAACCTACTGTATATACATGTAACTACTGTAACCTACTGTATATACATGTAACTATGGTAACCTATATACATGTAACTACGGTAACCTACTGTAAATACATGTAACTATGGTAACCTATATACATGTAACTAAGGTAACCTATATACATGTAACTACGGTAACCTACTGTAAATACATGTAACTATGGTAACCTATATACATGTAACTACGGTAACCTATATACATGTAACCTACTGTAAATACATGTAACTACGGTAACCTACTGTATGTACATGTAACTATGGTAACCTATATACATGTAACTATGGTAACCTATATACATGTAACTATGGTAACCTATATACATGTAACTACGGTAACCTATATACATGTAACTATGGTAACCTATATACATGTAACTACGGTAACCTACTCTAAATACATGTAACTACGGTGTAACATATATATACATGTAACCTACTGTAAATACATGTAACTATGGTAACCTATATACATGTAACTATGGTAACCTATATACATGTAACTACGGTAACCTACTGTAAATACATGTAACTACGGTAACCTATATACATGTAACTACGGTAACCTATATACATGTAACCTACTGTAAATACATGTAACTATGGTAACCTATATACATGTAACTACAGTAACCTACTGTAAATACATGTAACTACTGTAACCTATATACATGTAACCTACTGTAAATACACGTAACTACGGTAACCTATATACATGTAACCTACTGTAAATACATGTAACTACTGTAACCTACTGTACATACGGTAACCTATATACATGTAACTATGGTAACCTACTGTAAATACATGTAACTACTGTAACCTACTGTAAATGCATGTAAATACTGTAACCTACTGTAAATACATGTAACTACGGTAACCTACTGTAAATACATGTAACTATGGTAACCTATATACATGTAACTATGGTAACCTACTGTAAATACATGTAACTACTGTAACCTACTGTACATACGGTAACCTATATACATGTAACTATGGTAACCTACTGTAAATACATGTAACTACGGTAACCTACTGTAAATGCATGTAAATACTGTAACCTACTGTAAATACTGTGACCTGCTGTAAATACTGTAACCTACTGTAAATACATGTAACTGTTCGGTAACTACTACTGTTTCTAAATACATGTAACTACTGTGTTCATCCTCTGCTGTGTTCTAATGCATGTAAATACTGTGTTCTACCTACTGTAAATACTGTGTTCTACTGTAAATACATGTAACTACTGTGTTCTACTCACTCTACTGTAAATACATGTTAACTACGGTAACCTATATGTTCATCTGTAACTACTGTAACCTACTGTATATACACATGTACTACTGTAACCTATATACATGTTCTAACTCTACTGTAACCTAAATGTAAATATCTGTGCTCTACTGGAACTACGGTGTTCTGCTCTACTCTGTTCTGCTCTGAACTCTACTGTGTTCTACTCTACTGTTCTCTAATCTACTGCTCTACTGTTTCTGCTCTACTGTGTTCTGCTCTGTGTTTCTACTCTACTGTGTTCAACTGTACTCTACTGTGTTCTGTGTTCTACTTTGTTCTACTGTACTCTACTGTGTTCTACTTTGTTTCTGCTCTACTGTACTCTACTGTGTTCTGCTCTACTGTGTTCTGCTCTACTGTGTTCTACTGTGTTCTGCTCTCTGTTCTGCTCTCTGTCTCTCTCTACTGTGTTCTGCTCTACTGTTCTGCTCTGCTGTGTTCTGCTTCTACTTTCTACTGTTTCTGCTCTACTGTGTTCTGCTCTACTGTGAATTGTGTTCTCTCTACTGTGTTCTGGAATGTTCTGCTATCTGTGTTCTGCTACTGTGTTCTACTCTCTCTACTGTGTTCTGCTCTCTGTGTTCTGCTTCTGTGTTCTGCTCTACTGTGTTCTGCTCTCTCTACTGTGTTCTGCTCTACTCTGTTCTGCTCTGCTGTGTTCTGCTCTACTGTGTTCTGCTCTACTGTGTTCTGCTCTACTGTGTTCTACTCTACTGTGTTCTGCTCTACTGTGTTCTGTTCTGCTCTGCTGTGTTCTGCTCTGCTGTGTTCTGCTCTACTGTGTTCTGCTTCTACTCTCTCTACTGTGTTCTGCTCTACTGTGTTCTGCTCTGCTGTGTTCTGCTCTACTCTCTGCTACTGTGTTCTGCTCTACTGTGTTCTGCTCTACTGTGTTCTGCTTCTGTGTTCTGCTCTCTGCTGCTGTGTTCTGCTCTACTGTGCTGCACTGTGATGTCCAAACTTGTGAAACATGAGGATGACATTCATATCCATAATTATGCATTTCTGTGTAGTGCAGATTAGGGACCCGTGATGTAATTCTGTTACCGTAATTCTGTTACTCTGTCTACTGTAATTCTGTTACTGTGTTCTGGTGTAATCTAATTCCCTTAGTGTAGTTCAATAACCGAAACAGATTGTTTCTAACTCAATGTTCCGTGTTATATTTGACACACCATTCTTTCTGCAGACAGCTTTGAATCTTAATTTGGAGCAGATATTTAATTAAGAGATTTTTTTTGGGGGGGAAACGTGGTCGCATTAAAAACCTTGAGAGGGAGATTTGAACGTAATTGCATCTGCACAGTTCTTCCACTAATGTTTTTTTTTGTTGCAATTTTCTGTGGAATTTCTCAGAAGTACTCCTTGTCTATAGAACTATCGCCATATGTATATACAGTATTTCCATCATTTAAAAAAAAACTGCACTAATACGGGACCTTCAGACGAGTCTTGTGAGGCTTGTGGTTGTCCCACAAGAAGAACATCATGGTGAGAGAGTCACCATTCCACAGAGGGGTCGTATTAGTGTGTAGCCCAAACTGTTCGGACGTTACACACAGAAGTTGGCAGATCAGCTGTATTCTGAGGCTTGTGGGCATCCTAGTGCAAAACGGAGAACAACATCGAGTTCGTGAGAGTCTAATTTTTTTCCATCGAGTAAAAATAATAGTTTGTAGATAAAAAAAAAAAACGTTTGGACTCAACAGACTTTTTTCGTGAGAAAATACATTTTCTCGATATCTCATGGTCTGACAAAACACAGCTCTGGTTCTAACACCTTTCACCGCAATGAGGAAGGGAGATATCAAAGGATTGAGATACAGCCCATCGCAATGAGGAAGGAGATTGAAAGATACAGGATTGAGATACAGCCCATCGCAATGAGGAAGGGAGATATCAAAGGATACGGTGGATTGAGATACAGCCCATCGCAATGAGGAAGGGAGATATCAAAGGATATGGTGGATTGAGATACAGCCCATCGCAATGAGGAAGGGAGATTTCGAAGGATACGGTGGATTGAGATACAGCCCACCGCAATGAGGAAGGGAGATATCAAAGGATACAGTGGATTGAGATACAGCCCACCGCAATGAGGAAGGGAGATATCAAAGGATACGGTGGATTGAGATACAGCCCATGTAGATATCTCCAGCTTAAACACACCAGGGGATTTTTTTATTACGTTACTTAGATGTCTGCTGGGCCGCGGACATTGTAGGCTAAGGGTTAAAAGGAAAAGTACTGAGTCAAATTGCCAAGGTTACCTATCATGATGTCATGTCCTGACCTTAGTTCCAGTCCGGAGCTGCCAGAGCCGACCGTCACTCCGGAGCCGCCAGAATCGCCCTTCACTCCGGAGCCGCCAGAATCGCCCTTCACTCCGGAGCCGCCAGAGTCGCCCTTCACTCCGGAGCCGCCAGAGTCGCCCTTCACTCCGGAGCCGCCAGAATCGCCCTTCACTCCGGAGCCGCCAGAGTCGCCCTTCACTCCGGAGCCGCCAGAATCGCCCTTCACTCCGGAGCCGCCAGAGTCGCCCTTCACTCCGGAGCCGCCAGAATCGCCCTTCACTCCGGAGCCGCCAGAATAGCCCTTCACTCCGGAGCCGCCAGAATCGCCCTTCACTCCGGAGCCGCCAGAATCGCCCTTCACTCCGGAGCCGCCAGAATCGCCCTTCACTCCGGAGCCGCCAGAATCGCCCTTCACTCCGGGCCGCCAGAATTTCACCCCGGAGCCGCCAGAGTCTCCCTTCACTCCGGAGCCGCCAGAATCGCCCTTCACTCCGGAGCCGCCAGAATCGCCCTTCACTCCGGAGCCGCCAGAGTCTCCCTCCTATTCGGGGCCCACTGTAAGGGTCCCCAGTTCGGGGTCGGCGGCGAGGGTCGCCACTCCAGAGGCGCCACCTAAGTGGGCCAAGACTATGGTGGAGTGGGGTCTACGTCCCGCACCAGAGCCGCCACCGGCGGTGTAATTTTTGTCTTAGTGTTCTAGAGTTAAAATAAATATTAACACGGACACTTACCATGCTGCGTTTTGGTCCAATCTTGACTACTATTCATCAGACGAAGAGGATCGTTACACACTTTAACGTGGTTATACCAATTCTGCTACTTCAGTAAAGAGACATGAGGTTGAGAATCACATCTTCATATGGCTTCACCACACAGACAGACAGCATTCTGGGTACAGGACTGAGGAACACATCTTCATATGGCTTCACCACACAGACAGACAGCATTCTGGGTACAGGACTGAGGAACACATCTTCATATGGCTTCACCACACAGACAGACAGCATTCTGGGTACAGGACTGAGGAACACTGTCCGTTAAGGCTTCACCACATAGACAGACAGCATTCTGGGTACAGGACTGAGGAACACATCTTCATATGGCTTCACCACACAGACAGACAGCATTCTGGGTACAGGACTGAGGAACACATCTTCATATGGCTTCACCACACAGACAGACAGCATTCTGGGTACAGGACTGAGGAACACATCTTCATATGGCTTCACCACACAGACAGACAGCATTCTGGGTACAGGACTGAGGAACACTGTCCGTTAAGGCTTCACCACACAGACAGACAGCATTCTGGGTACAGGACTGAGGAACACATCTTCATATGGCTTCACCACACAGACAGACAGCATTCTGGGTACAGGACTGAGGAACACTGTCCGTTAAAGACTTCACCTCACAGACAGACAGCATTCTGGGTACAGGACTGAGGAACACATCTTCATATGGCTTCACCACACAGACAGACAGCATTCTGGGTACAGGACTGAGGAACACTGTCCGTTAAAGACTTCACCACACAGACAGACAGCATTCTGGGTACAGGACTGAGGAACACTGTCCGTTAAGGCTTCACCTCACAGACAGACAGCATTCTGGGTACAGGACTGAGGAACACTGTCCGTTAAAGACTTCACCTCACAGACAGACAGCATTCTGGGTACAGGACTCACACCTCACAGACAGACAGCATTCTGGGAACAGGACCTGCTGGAACCGCATTTCCCAGTATCACCATGCAAACCAAAGGCATGTGTCTGACTCAGCCCTGTATCCTTCCTTAACCACTAATTGGTGGGATTTGTAGTCCTAACTGGCGGAGTCCTGGATTCCATTACATATCAGCATCGGGCCTCTTTAAAACGTCTGTTTCTGAAATGTAGATGACATTCCATAATAAAAACCCAGGGTTGGCGGAAACTGCTCTCAAATGGCACCCCTATTCCCTATTTAGTGCCCTATTTTTTACCTCACTGGTCTAGAGTAGTGCACTATGTAGGGAATAGGGGTTCTGTTTGGGACATGCAGCCTCTGGTTAACATAAACTTTGAGGCCTGGCTCTTGTAAGGAACCTTGCGGTGCTGGGGTTATGTTTTTTTAGGTAGTTTTTTTTCGCCGTTGCGCAGGAAATAGTGATAGAGACACTAACTCAAAGTGATCCTTTGCTATAACTGCATCCTCATTGTATTTTTATTTTTTTATTTCAATATACCAATATAGAACTCTGGATGGTTGTAAAACATGATGTGAGACATGCGTTCTGTAGCTCAATGTTGCTATTCCTTATTGGGCCTTATACATACATAGATACATGTTTAAACTGTAACTAAGAATTAATTTGATGTCGGTGAATGAGCGGTTTGATGCTGTGAAGTCTAGTTTAAATTGCTTCTTTAAGTACAGTGGGGAGAACAAGTATTTGACACACTGCCGATTTTGCAGGTTTTCCTACTTACAAAGCATGTAGAGGTCTGTAATTTTTATCATAGGTACACTTCAACTGTGAGAGACGAAATACAAAACAAAAATCCAGAAAATCACATTGTATGATTTTTAAGTAATTAATTTGCATATTATTGCATGACATAAGTATTTGATACATCAGAAAAGCAGAACTTAATATTTGGTACAGAAACCTTTGTTTGCAATTACAGAGATCATATGTTTCCTGTAGTTTTTGACCAGGTTTGCACACACTGCAGCAGGAATTTTGGCCCACTCCTCCATACAGACCTTCTCCAGATCCTTCAGGTTTCAGGGCTGTCGCTGGGCAATACTGACTTTCAGCTCCCTCCAAAGATAGCTTATTGGGTTCAGGCCTGGAGACTGGCTAGGCCACTCCAGGACCTTGAGATGCTTCTTACGGAGCCACTCCTTAGTTGCCCTGGCTGTGTGTTTCGGGTCGTTGTCATGCTGGAAGACCCAGCCACGACCCATCTTCAATGCTCTTACTGAGGGAAGAAGGTTGTTGGCCAAGATCTCACGATACATGGCCCCATCCATCCTCCCCTCAATACGGTGCAGTCATCCTGTCCCCTTTGCAGAAAAGCATCCCCAAAGAATGATGTTTCCACCTCCATGTTTCACGGTTGGGATGGTGTTCTTGGGGTTGTACTCATCCTTCTTCTTCCTCCAAACACGGCGAGTGGAGTTTAGACCAAAAAGCTCTATTTTGTCTCATTAGACCACATGACCTTCTCCCATTCCTCTGGATCATCCAGATGGTCATTGGCAAACTTCAGGCGGGCCTGGACATGCGCTGGCTTGAGCAGGGGGACCTTGCGTGCGCTGCAGGATTTTAATCCATGACGGCGTAGTGTGTTACTAATGGTTTTCTTTGAGACTGTGGTCCCAGCTCTCTTCAGGTCATTGACCAGGTCCTGCCATGTAGTTCTGGGCTGATCCCTCACTTTCCTCATGATCATTGATGCCTCACGAGGTGAGATCTTGCATGGAGCCCCAGACCGAGGGTGATTGACCGTCATCTTGAACTTCTTCCATTTTCTAATAATTGTGCCAACAGTTGTTGCTTTCTCACCAAGCTGCTTGCCTATTGTCCTGTAGCCCATCCCAGCCTTCTGCAGGTCTACAAATTTACCCCTGATGTCCATTACACAACTCTCTGGTCTTGGCCATTGTGGAGAGGTTGTAGTCTGTTTGATTGAGTGTGTGGACAGGTGTCTTTTATACAGGTAACGAGTTCAAACAGGTGCAGTTAATACAGGTAATGAGTGGAGAACAGGAAGGCTTCTTAAATCAAAACTAACAGGTCTGTGAGAGCCGGAATTCTTACTGGTTGTCATGCAATAAAATGCAAATGAATGACTTAAAAATCATGCAATGTGATTTTCTGGATTTTTGTTTTGTATTTCGTCTCTCACAGTTGAAGTGTACCTATGATAAAAATTACAGACCTCTACATGCTTTGTAAGTAGGAAAACCTGCAAAATCGGCAGTGTATCAAATACTTGTTCTCCCCACTGTATATATATCTAGAATGGTTATATCTGTATATACACACCTACCCATTCAAGGGTTTTTCTTTGTTCATTTTTTCTAGCAACACATGTGGCACA
Source organism: Oncorhynchus nerka (assembly GCF_034236695.1). NCBI lineage: Eukaryota > Metazoa > Chordata > Actinopteri > Salmoniformes > Salmonidae > Oncorhynchus > Oncorhynchus nerka. Next base: position 106,023,906 of record NC_088422.1, read on the forward strand.
CACGCACGCACGCACGCACGCACGCACGCGCACGCACGCGCGCACGCACACGCACACGCACACGCACACGCACACGCACACACACACACACACACACACACACACACACACACACACACACACACACACTCCCACGCAAACAACCACAAGCTCGGATGTTCAACAGTTGTTCCACATCCCTGAGCCCAACTCAAGAGAAGGACATGATGTGTGAATGCATATACAGTTGTAGCTGTTTGAGAAGGACATGATGTGTGAATGCATATCCAGTTGTAGCTGGGCTACAACCCCTCCTTAGTGTCTAGGGTAAGGACCCCTCCTTAGTGTCTGGTTCTCTCAGGTGGGTGACCAGGGTATAGGGTCTCTCAGGTGGGTGTCTAGGGTCTCTCAGGTGGGTGTCTAGGGTATAGGGTCTCTCAGGTGGGTGTCTAGGGTATAGGGTCTCTCAGGTGGGTGCCTAGGGTATAGGGTCTCTCAGGTGGGTGTCTAGGGTACCTCTCAGGTGGGTCTCTCAGGTGGGTGCTAGGGTATAGGGTCTCTCAGGTGGGTGCCTAGGTACCTCTCAGGTGGGTGCCTTAGGGTCTCTCAGTGGGTGTCTAGGGTATAGGGTCTCTCAGGTGGGTGCCTAGGGTATAGGGTCTCTCAGGTGGGTGTCTAGGGTATAGGGTCTCTCAGGTGGGTGTCTAGGGTATAGGGTCTCTCAGGTGGGTATAGGGTCTCTCAGGTGGGTGCCTAGGTATAGGGTCTCTCAGGTGGGTGCCTAGGGTATAGGGTCTCAGGTGGGTGTCTAGGTGGGTGGTGGGTGCCTAGGGTATAGGGTCTCTCAGGTGGGTGTCTAGGGTACAGGGTCTCTCAGGTGGGTGTCTAGGGTATAGGGCCTCTCAGGTGGGTGTCTAGGGTATAGGGTCTCTCAGGTGGGTGCCTAGGGTATAGGGTCTCTCAGGTGGGTGCCTAGGGTAGGTGGGTGCCTAGGGTCTCTCAGGTGGGTGTCTAGGGTATAGGGTCTCTCAGGTGGGTGCCTAGGGTATAGGGTCTCTCAGGTGGGTGCCTAGGGTATAGGGTCTCTCAGGTGGGTGTCTAGGGTATAGGGGGTCTCTCTCTCAGGTGGGTGTCTAGGGTATAGGGTCTCTCAGGTGGGTGTCTAGGGTATAGGGTCTCTCAGGTGGGTGCCTAGGGTATAGGGTCTCTCAGGTGGGTGCCTAGGGTACAGGGTCTCTCAGGTGGGTGTCTAGGGTATAGGGTCTCTCAGGTGGGTGTCTAGGGTATAGGGTCTCTCAGGTGGGTGTCTAGGGTACAGGGTCTCTCAGGTGGGTGTCTAGGGTATAGGGTCTCTCAGGTGGGTGTCTAGGGTATAGGGTCTCTCAGGTGGGTGTCTAGGGTATAGGGTCTCTCAGGTGGGTGTCTAGGGTACAGGGTCTCTCAGGTGGGTGTCTAGGGTATAGGGTCTCTCAGGTAGGGTAGGGTCTCTCAGGTGGGTGTCTAGGGTACAGGGTCTCTCTAGGTGGGTGTCTAGGGTCTCTCAGGTGGGTGTCTAGGGTATAGGGTCTCAGGTGGGTGTCTAGGGTCTCTCAGGTGGGTGTCTAGGGTATAGGGTCTCTCAGGTGGGTGTCTAGGGTATAGGGTCTCTCAGGTGGGTGTCTAGGGTATAGGGTCTCTCAGGTGGGTGTCTAGGGTATAGGGTCTCTCAGGTGGGTGTCTAGGGTATAGGGTCTCTCAGGTGGGTGTCTAGGGTATAGGGTCTCTCAGGTGGGTGTCTAGGGTATAGGGTCTCTCAGGTGGGTGTCTAGGGTATAGGGTCTCTCAGGTGGGTGTCTAGGGTATAGGGTCTCTCAGGTGGGTGTCTAGGGTACAGGGTCTCTCAGGTGGGTGTCTAGGGTACAGGGTCTCTCAGGTGGGTGTCTAGGGTCTCTCTCAGGTGGGTGTCTAGGGTATCTCTCAGGTGGGTGTCTAGGGTATAGGGTCTCTCAGGTGGGTGTCTAGGGTATAGGGTCTCTCAGGTGGGTGTCTAGGGTATAGGGTCTCTCAGGTGGGTGTCTAGGGTATAGGGTCTCTCAGGTGGGTGCCTAGGGTATAGGGTCTCTCAGGTGGGTGTCTAGGGTATAGGGTCTCTCAGGTGGGTGTCTAGGGTATAGGGTCTCTCAGGTGGGTGTCTAGGGTCTCTCAGGTGTATAGGGTCTCTCAGGTGGGTGTCTAGGGTCTCTCAGGTGGGTGTCTAGGGTATAGGGTCTCTCAGGTGGGTGTCTAGGGTATAGGGTCTCTCAGGTGGGTGTCTAGGGGTATAGGGTTGGGGACCGTTCCACCATGATAGGACAAATAAATAAATAAACTATATATATAATCTATTGCAAAATGTATTTCCCACATCTACACAAAAACGAACGCTCTCTCTGTCCATACTCCTTTACCCAGACAGACATGGTCTCTGACAGACAGACATGGGCTCTGATGGGCTCTGACAGACAGACATGGGCTCTGACAGACAGACATGGGCTCTGAAAGACAGACATGGGCTCTGACAGACAGAAATGAGCTCTGACAGACAGACATGGGCTCTGACAGACAGACATGGTCTCTGACAGACAGACAGACATGGTCTCTGACAGACAGACAGACATGGTCTCTGACAGACAGACAGACAGACAGACATGGGCTCTGACAGACAGACATGGGCTCTGACAGACAGACATGGTCTCTGACAGACAGACAGATATGGGCTCTGACAGACAGACATGGGCTCTGACAGACAGACATGGTCTCTGACAGACAGACATGGGCTCTGACAGACAGACATGGGCTCTGACAGACAGACATGGTCTCTGACAGACAGACATGGGCTCTGACAGACAGACATGGGCTCTGACAGACAGACATGGTCTCTGACAGACAGACATGGTCTCTGACAGACAGACATGGGCTCTGACAGAAACGGATGCATCATTCCATCACTTTCCTTCTTGGTCAAAAAGCCCTTACACAGCCTGGAGGAGTGTTGGGTCATTTTCTTGTTGAAAAATAAATGATAGTCCCACTAAGCGCAAACCAGATGGGATGGCGTAGCGTTGCAGAATGATGTGGTAGCCATGCTGGTCAGTGTACCTTGAATTCTAAATATACCACAGACAGTGTAGAAAACCAGCAAAGCACCCCTACATCCCCACACTTCCTCCTCCATGCTTCACGGTGGGAAACATGTACCTTGAATTATAGATATACCACAGACAGTGTAGAAAACCAGCAAAGTACCCCTACATCACCACACCTCCTCCTCCATGCTTCACGGTGGGAAACATGTACCTTGAATTCTAAATATATCACAGACAGTGTAGAAAACCAGCAAAGCACCCCTACATCACCACACCTCCTCCTCCATGCTTCACGGTGGGAACCACACATGTGGAGATCATCCGTTCACCTACTCTGCATCTCACAAAGACACAGTGGTTGGAACCAAAATCTCACTCCAGACCAAAGGACAGATTTCCACTGGTCTAATGTCCATTGCTTGTGTTTCTTGGCCCAAGCAAGTCTCTTCTTCTTATTGGTGTCCTTTAGTAGTGGTTTCTTTGCAGCAATTTGACCATGAAGACCTGATTCACACAGTCTCCTCTGAACAGTTGATGTTGAGATGAGTCTGTTACTTTTACATTTATTTGGGCTGCAATTTCTGAGGCTGGTAGCTCTAATGATCTTATCCTCTGTAGCAGAGGTAATTCTGGGTGTTCCTTTTCTGTGGCGGTCCTCATGAGAGCTAGTTTCATCATAGCGCTTGATGGTTTTTTGCGACTGAACTTGAAGAAACTTTCAAAGTTCTTGAAATGTTCCATATTGACTGACTTTCATGTCTTAAAGTAATGATGGACTGTCGTTTCTCTTTGCTTATTTGAGCTTTTCTTGCCATAATATGGACTTGGTCTTTTACCAAATAGGGCTATCTTCTGTATACCATCCCTACCTTGTCACAACACAACCGATTGGCTCAAACCGCATTAAGGAAAGAAATTCCAAAAATTCATTTTTAAAAAGGTTAATTGAAATGCATTCCAGGTAACTACCTTATGAAGCTGGTTGAGAGAATGTCAAGAGTGTGCAAAGCTGTCATCGAGGCAAAGGGTGGCTAACACTTTTGCTTACTACATGATTCCATATGTGTTATTTCATCGTTTTGATGTCTTCCCTACTGTTCTACAAAGTAGGAAATATATATTTTTTAAATTAATAAACCCTGGAGTAAGTAGGCTTGTCCAAACTTTTCACTGGTACTGTATATATTTTTTTTTTCTCGAGATTTTGGAAATTCTACCATGACCCCATTTTCATATCAGGCAACCCCACATGGGGTCGGGCCCCTAGTTTGGGAACCGCTGCCATAGGATAACCCTTTTTGGTTCCAGGTAGAACCTCCTGTGAAAATGGTTCTACGTGGAACACAGAAGGGCTGTACCTGGAACCAAAAAGGGTTCTCTAAAGGCTTCTCGTACAGGGACAGTCAAATAACCTTTTTTAGGTTCCCAGATTGTTTTTCTAAGAGTGTATGATCTAAAAGGCTAAACTCTAAGAAGCTGTGTGAATAAGAGCCCAGAACGTGTAACCTCATCATGGTGATGTCCCCCCCCCCCCCCACCCCCCAAAATGTCCCCCCCCAACCTCCCCCAAAATGTCAGCCAGCTCTAATCAACCCAGAACTTGTAACCAGTCATGGTGATGTCCCCCCCCTCCCAAAATGTCCCACAGCCAGCTCTAATCAACCCAGAACTTGTAACCAGTCATGGTGATGTCCCCCCCCCCACCTCCCCAAAATGTCCCACAGCCAGCTCTAATCAACCCAGAACTTGTAACCAGTCATGGTGATGTCCCCCCCAAAAAAAATGTCCCACAGCCAGCTCTAATCAACCCAGAACTTGTAACCAGTCATGGTGATGTCCCCCCCAAAAAAAAAATGTCCCACAGCCAGCTCTAATCAACCCAGAACTTGTAACCAGTCATGGTGATGCCACCCCCCAAAAATTTTTTTACCACAGCCAGCTCTAATCAACCCAGAACTTGTAACCAGTCATGGTGATGCCCCCCACCCCCAAATGTCCCACAGCCAGCTCTAATAGGTAATAATAGGTAATAGCTCTAATAGGACAACAACCACCCGAGCCACTGCCTGTTCACCCATTCTATATATTACATATCTACATATTCTATATATAGTAGATACCATCTACTGCATCTTGCCTATGCCGTTCTGTACCATCACTCATTCATATATCCTTATGTACATATTCTTTATCCCCTTACACTGTGTATAAGACAGTAGTTTTGGAATTGTTAGTTAGATTACTTGTTGGTTATCACTGCATTGTCGGAACTAGAAGCACAAGCATTTCGCTACACTCGCACTAACATCTGCTAACCATGTGTATGTGACCAATAAGATTTGATTTGATTTGATTTAATCAACCCGGGCCTTCACCTCAACCAGCTAATAATTGCACCAAGAATTTGGCCAAGGAAAACAAGGTCTTTGGTGCTTTCGAGGCCCAGCCAACTCAGATACGGTATCATTATAACTCTTAATTCATATCATTCCTACCAGACCCGAGTTCGGAGGTGACCATGTCAATCTAAATGGACCGAGCCTGTTGGTTCCCAGTAATTAAACTGTTTTAATGAGGACACACTTTTTTTTTTCTCTATGACATCACAAAGGAGGAAAGATCCGAGTGCAGGGTGCTGACGGGGACGAGGGGAAAATGGGCTATGGGGGTGTACTAAATCGCACACCTATTTCTTTTGGGCCCTGAACAAAAGGAGTGCACTACATAGGGAATAGGGTTCTGGTCTAAAGTAGTGCACTATATAGGGAATAGGGTGCCATAGGGTTCTGGACAAAAGTCTTAGGGTGCCTAGGGCTCTGGACAAAAGTAGTGCACTATATAGGGAATAGGGGTGCCATTGGGCTCTGGTCTAAAGTAGTGCACTCCATAGGGAATAGGGTGCCATTGGGCTCTGGTCTAAGGTAGTGCTCCATAGGGAATAGGATTGGGCTCTGGTCTAAAGTCAGGGAATAGGGTGTCATTTGGGACATTACCTGATGTCCCAAAAGCATCAGTACCGGTAAGCTGCTGCTGCAGGACAGGAAGAGGAAAAAGCCCCTAGTTGGCATCTCCTGTGCCAGTTGGCATCTCCTGCGCTAGTTGGCAATCCTGCGCCAGTTGGCATCTCCTGTGCCTCTTGTCTTTTCATTTTACACAATTACACAACTCCATGAGGGTAGAGAGCAGCGTCTGTGTAAACTGGTACTACTCCTCCTCCTCCTCCTCCTCCTCTCTGACCGTGAGAAACCAACCACAGCTGACAGATCACAGCCTGTCTATTCCTATATAGTGGTACTACATCTTTACCTGTAGACCATTCTAGTGTTTTCTCCCTCCTCTCCATTACTGGCAGTGGTTGACTACTACTACTATGGGCCAGACCTAGAGCCCTATTCCCTATATATAGTGGTACTACTATAGACCAGAGCCCTGTTCCCTATATATTAGTGGTACTACTATAGGAAAGAGCCCTATTCCCTATATAGTGGTACTACTATAGACCAGAGCCCTATTCCCTATATAGTGGTACTACTATAGACCAGAGCCCTATTCCCTATATAGTGGTACTACTATAGACCAGAGTCCTATTCCCTATATAGTGTTACTACTGTAGACCAGAGCCCTATTCCTATATAGTGGTACTACTATAGACCTCCTAGGAAGAGTGTTACTACCTTGACCAGGCCCTATTCCCTATATAGTGGTACTACTACAGACCAGAGGTATTCCCTTATAGTGGTACTACTATAGACCAGAGTCCTATTCCTATATAGTGTTACTACTGTAGACCATTCCCTATATAGTGGTACTACTATAGACCAGAGCCCTATTCCCTATAGTGGTACTACTGTAGACCAGAGCCATTCCTAGTGTATACTATAGACCAGAGCCCTATTCCCTATACTATGAGTGGTACTACTATAGACCAGAGTCCTATTCCCTATATAGTGTTACTACTATAGACCAGGGCCCTATTCCCTATATAGTGGTACTACTATAGACAGGTATTCCCTATATAGTGGTACTACTATAGACCAGAGCCCTATTCCCTATATAGTGGTACTACTACACCAGAGCCTATTCCAGACTACTAGCCAGGGCCCTATTCCCTATATAGTGGTATACTTGACCAGAGCCCTATTCCCTATACATACTACTAGACCAGGTATTCCCTTATAGTGGTACTACTATAGACCAGAGCCCTATTCCCTATATAGACTACTATAGACCAGAGCCCTATTCCCTATATAGTGGTACTACTATAGACCAGAGCCCTATTCCCTTATAGACTACTATAGACCAGACCCTATTCCCCTATATAGGGTACTACTATAGACCAGAGCCCTATTCCCTATATAGTGGTACTACTCCAGAGCCCTATTCTTATATAGTGGTACTACTATAGACCAGAGCCCTATTCCCTATATAGTGGTATACTATAGACCAGAGCCATTCCCTATATAGGGTACTCTTAGACCAGAGCCCTATTCCCTATATAGTGGTACTACTATAGACCAGAGCCCTATTCCCTATATAGTGGTACTACTATAGACCAGATATTCCTATATAGTGGTACTACTATAGACCAGACCCTATTCCCTAGGTATCTTAGACCAGAGCCCTATTCCTATATAGTGGTACTACTATAGACCAGGCCCTATTCCTATATGTGTGGTACAGACCAGACAGAGCCCTATTCTATATAGACCAATAGACCAGAGCCCTATTCAGGGTATCTTGTAGACCAGAGCCCTATTCCTATATAGTGGTACTACTATAGACCAGAGCCCTATTCCCTATATAGTGGTACTAATATAGACCAGAGCCCTATTCTTATAGTGGTACTACTATAGACCAGAGCCTATTCTATATAGTGGTACTACTATAGACCAGAGCCCTATTCCCTATATAGTGGTACTACTATAGACCAGAGCCCTATCAGGTATTCTATGTAGTGGTACTACTATAGACCAGAGCCCTATTCAGTGGTATCTTGTAGACCAGAGCCTATTCCCTATAGTGGTACTACTATAGACCAGAGTCCTATTCCTTATAGGGTACTATCTATAGACCAGAGCCCTATTCCCTATATAGTGGTACAATACAGACCAGAGCCTATTCCCTTGTAGTGACTACTATAGACCAGACCATTCAGGTATCTTGACCAGAGTCCTATTCCTACAGACCAGGTATCTTGGTAGACCAGTCTTGTTGACAATACAGACCAGTCAGGTATCTTGTTGACAATACTATAGACCAGTCCTATTCTTGTAGACAATACAGACCAGTCAGGTATCTTGTTGACAATCACTTGTAGACCAGTCAGGTATCTTGTAGACAATACAGACCAGTCAGGTATCTTGTAGACAATACAGACCAGTCAGGTATCTTGTAGACCAGTCAGGTATCTTGTAGACCAGTCAGGTATCTTGTTGACAATACAGACCAGTCAGGTATCTTGTAGACAATACAGACCAGTCAGGTATCTTGTAGACAATACAGACCAGTCAGGTATCTTGTTGACAATACAGACCAGTCAGGTATCTTGTAGACCAGACCAGTCAGGTATCTTGTTGACAATACAGACCAGTCAGGTATCTTGTAGACAATACAGACCAGTCAGGTATCTTGTATCAGACCAGTCAGGTATCTTGTAGACCAGTCAGACCAGACCAGTCAGGTATCTTGTAGACCAGTCAGGTATCTTGTTGACAATACAGACCAGTCAGGTATCTTGTAGACCAGTCAGGTATCTTGTAGACAATACAGACCAGTCAGGTATCTTGTAGACCAGTCAGGTATCTTGTAGACCAGTCAGGTATCTTGTAGACAATACAGACCAGTCAGGTATCTTGTAGACCAGTCAGGTATCTTGTAGACAATACAGACCAGTCAGGTATCTTGTAGACCAGTCAGGTATCTTGTAGACCAGTCAGGTATCTTGTAGACAATACAGACCAGTCAGGTATCTTGTAGACCAGTCAGGTATCTTGTAGACCAGTCAGGTATCTTGTAGACCAGTCAGGTATCTTGTAGACCAGTCAGGTATCTTGTAGACCAGTCAGGTATCTTGTAGACAATACAGACCAGTCAGGTATCTTGTAGACAAGTCATATCAGACCAGTCAGGTATCTTGTAGACAATACAGACCAGTCAGGTATCTTGTAGACCAGTCAGGTATCTTGTAGACCAGTCCAGGTATCTTGTAGACAATACAGACCAGTCAGGTATCTTGTAGACCAGTCAGGTATCTTGTTGACAATTGTAGACCAGTCAGGTATCTTGTAGACCAATACAGACCAGTCAGGTATCTTGTATCTTGTAGACAATACAGACCAGTCAGGTATCTTGTAGACCAGTCAGGTATCTTGTTGACAATACAGACCAGTCAGGTATCTTGTTGACAATACAGACCAGTCAGGTATCTTGTAGACAATACAGACCAGTCAGGTATCTTGTAGACAATACAGACCAGTCAGGTATCTTGTAGACAATACAGACCAGTCAGGTATCTTGTAGACCAGTCAGGTATCTTGTAGACCAGTCAGGTATCTTGTAGACCAGTCAGGTATCTTGTAGACCAGTCAGGTATCTTGTAGACAATACAGACCAGTCAGGTATCTTGTAGACCAGTCAGGTATCTTGTAGACCAGTCAGGTATCTTGTAGACAATACAGACCAGTCAGGTATCTTGTAGACAATACAGACCAGTCAGGTATCTTGTAGACCAGTCAGGTATCTTGTAGACCAGTCAGGTATCTTGTAGACCAGTCAGGTATCTTGTAGACCAGTCAGGTATCTTGTAGACAATACAGACCAGTCAGGTATCTTGTAGACAATACAGACCAGTCAGGTATCTTGTAGACCAGTCAGGTATCTTGTAGACCAGTCAGGTATCTTGTAGACAATACAGACCAGTCAGGTATCTTGTAGACAATACAGACCAGTCAGGTATCTTGTTGACAATACAGACCAGTCAGGTATCTTGTAGACAATACAGACCAGTCAGGTATCTTGTAGACCAGTCAGGTATCTTGTAGACCAGTCAGGTATCTTGTAGACCAGTCAGGTATCTTGTAGACAATACAGACCAGTCAGGTATCTTGTAGACCAGACCAGTCAGGTATCTTGTAGACCAGTCAGGTATCTTGTAGACAATACAGACCAGTCAGGTATCTTGTAGACAATATCTTGTAGACCAGTCAGGTATCTTGTAGACCAGTCAGGTATCTTGTAGACCAGTCAGGTATCTTGTAGACAATACAGACCAGTCAGGTATCTTGTTGACAATACAGACCAGTCAGGTATCTTGTAGACAATACAGACCAGTCAGGTATCTTGTAGACCAGTCAGGTATCTTGTAGACAATACAGACCAGTCAGGTATCTTGTAGACCAGTCAGGTATCTTGTTGACAATACAGACCAGTCAGGTATCTTGTAGACAATACAGACCAGTCAGGTATCTTGTAGACAATACAGACCAGTCAGGTATCTTGTAGACCAGTCAGGTATCTTGTAGACAATACAGACCAGTCAGGTATCTTGTAGACCAGTCAGGTATCTTGTAGACCAGTCAGGTATCTTGTAGACCAGTCAGGTATCTTGTAGACAATACAGACCAGTCATTTATCTACAACTTTAGGAAAGGATGTCACATGGAATGACGCTGGAGAGACGAAGCAGGTACGGCGAGCCAAACGTTTCATAAAGAACGGACAATGGAACGAGACAGAAACAGCGTCAACATACAAGAAAAACAAAGACAGAAAAGATTCAATGCGTCAGCGGGGAACAGAGCAGGAAACTGACGAATACAGGGGAGGAAATGAACAGGTGATACGTGAGTCCAGGTGAGTCCAATAACGCTGAAGCGCGTTACGAGGGAAGGCAGGTGATAAGTGAGTTCAGGTGAGTCCAATAACGCTGAAGCGCGTGCCCAGGGAAGGCAGGTGATAAGTGAGTCCAGGTGAGTCCAATAACGCTGAAGCGCGTTACGAGGGAAGGCAGGTGATAAGTGAGTCCAGGTGAGTCCAATAACGCTGAAGCGCGTGCCCAGGGAAGGCAGGTGATAAGTGAGTCCAGGTGAGTCCAATATCACTGAAGCGCGTTACGAGGGAAGGCAGGTGATAAGTGAGTCCAGGTGAGTCCAATATCGCTGAAGCGCGTTACGAGGGAAGGCAGGTGATAAGTGAGTCCAGGTGAGTCCAATATCGCTGAAGCGTGTTACGAGGGAAGGCAGGTGATAAGTGAGTCCAGGTGAGTCCAATATCGCTGAAGCGCGTTACGAGGGAAGGCAGGTGATAAGTGAGTCCTGTGACGACCCTCCCACTCTGTCTGCTGTATTCTCTCTGTTATTTCCTTATTAGGATGCTGGTGGGCGGAGTTGGGAGGGTCGTCAGCTACATGGGAAACACCTGGGCCCGGTGTCTCCCAGGATAAATACACCACTTCCCCATTCATGGAGGAGACTCTCTCCATGCAGACACCCTTTGTAGATTGTGTTGTGGTTCTTGGTGGCCGTTTGTTTGTTTGTTTGCTTTGGCACCTTTCATCACCCTGCATTATCACATTCATGCATGCAAAACACTCACTTACACTACTGATTACTGATTACACACACCATTGTCTATTATACTTAGTTGCTTTAGGTAATAAATACATATTTTGCTACTCTTTATCTCCACGTTGTCTCCCTTTGTTACGGGCTTTGAGCCGGTTCGTGACAAGTGGGGGCTCATCCGGGACACTTTGAACTATTGGTTTGGGAGACCGTGGAGGTACGTGTTTGGTTTGCATATTGTGTTTGAGTGTGATCGGCCCAGTATTGGTTGCCTTTGTTGTTTGGTTTGTGTGCTGTGTTGGAGAGACTATAATGGTTAGTTTCCAGGCCCTGCCTAGCCTGAACTCTTGTTCTACTTTCTGTTGGGACATCAGTCTGAGGTGAGTAATCTGCTGTGTACCTCGGTGGGAGATTTGGGTAGGGTAGTGGAACTTGCTACCCGGAGCTATAGCCTTTTTCCCCTGATAGGTTTAGCGACGTGTTTCATTTTTTGGAATATGTTGGGCATGGTTAATGTTTGTTATTTTTGTGTGGTGTCTGTGGACTGAGCAGTTGTCTCGGGGGCACATCCGTGGCTTGGTGGAATTTGCCAGCATGCTGGGGAGTTCTATTTCCTTGCCAGCGGGCTACAGTGCGTAAATTCCCACCGCAAATCTGCACGAAGACTAGGGTTGAGTTATTGTAGGTTTTGGGAAGCTCCGTATCTCATCTCTCTTCTGTGGTACTCAGGGTGATTGTCAATTCTCGGGTTGTGGTCTGGTGTGCTCAGCAGAAGGAAGAGCGAGAATTTTTTTTTTTGTGTGATTATGGCGTCTTATGTAGATAAGTCGGTTAGTCCTAGTAGCCTTCTTTTTGAACAGCAGAAATAACTGCTTTTGTTACAGCTGGAGCATGATCGTGAGAAGAGAGAGCATGATCGGCAGCATGATCGTGAGAAGCTAGAGCATGATCGTGTAAAATATGAAAAGGAATTGGCATTTAAACAAGATATGGAGCGTGCTAAAATCAAATTGCAACAAGAACGTATAGAGTTGGTTAGGGAAGGAAAGATCTCAGGGGAGAGTTTGTTTTGGGAAGGTGACCCAGATTTACCTAGGGGTAGTTCCGCTTTTGGTCGTGCCCCAGAGACATTTGATATTGTTGGGAACTTACGGTTATTGCCTCGGTTTAATGAAAGGGACCCCGAGACATTCTTTTCGTTGTTTGAGCGGGTTGCTGACGCTAGGAGTTGGCCTGATTCTGACCGCACTTTAATGTTGCAGTGTGTGCTGACTGGTAAAGCGCAGGAAGCATATTCAGCTCTTAGTGTACACGACAGTGCCAGTTATGATAAAGTTAAAACAGCTGTGTTACAGATTTATGAATTGGTCCCTGAGGCTTACCGCCAACGATTTAGAACTTTAAAAAGGGATGATAACCAGACTCATGTTGAGTTTGCGCAACAGTTATCTTTACAGTTTAATCGCTGGTGTTCCGCCTCTGCAGTTGTGACTGGGCTGTGTGATCTGATTATGTTAGAGCAATTTAAGGACACAATTCCTGATCGTATTGCCACGTATATTAATGAACAGAAAGTAAAGAATGTTGCTGAAGCTGCAGTTTTGGCAGACGAGTATGTGTTGACTCACAAAAGTGTCTTTGCAGAACCCCGTATTCGGAAAGAGTGGGGCGTTCGGATAGATTTGGGCTTCGCTCACCGAGATACTTTGGTTCTCGGGCAGAGTTCTATTCAACTAGGGTTGAACCTGACTCCCATGGTAAAGCTGACTTTGGGCAGGAGTGTCACTACTGTCAAGGTTCAGGGCATTGGAAAAACGAATGTCCACTTCTCAGGTCAAAGGGTGCTTACGCTAAATCTAAGCCTACTGCATTAGCTGCACCTGTTCCACATCAGTTCATTCATGACTCATTTCCTCAGGCCCAGGAGAATGTGAAAGTCCATATTGATCCAGACTATTTACCTTTCATTACAGAAGGTTTTGTGTCTATGTTAGGAAGTAAAGACCTAGTGCCAGTGAAGATCCTGAGAGACACAGGTGCCTCTGAATCATTTGTGTTGGAGTCTGTGTTACCCTTTTCTGCTGAGACTGATTCGGGAATAGTGTTCTAATTAGGGGAATAGGTTTGAACACTCTGTCAGTTCCATTGCATAAACTGATGTTGGATTGTGGGCTGGTGAAGGGTGAAGTTGTTGTGGGTGTGCGTCCTTCGTTGCCTATTGAGGGTATCGATGTTATCCTTGGGAATAACTTGGCTGGTGAGCGTGTATGGCCTGTCGTGTTTCCATCTCTAGTGGTTTCCACTAAGCCGTCATTTGTTGGGATTCCTGATGAGAGTGTACAGAGTTTCCCAGAGGTGTTCTCTGCGTGTGCAGTGACACGTTCTATGAGCCGTGGCGAACTGGTCACTGCGCCGACTAATGATAATAATACAAAGTATGTCACTGTTTTCCCTGTTATCCCGTTATCTGTAACCCGCTCAGATCTAATCAATGCGCAACGGGATGACCCCACGTTGGAAGAGTTGCGTGATCAAATTGTGCCTATAGAACAGTTGGGAGATGTCGCCCATGGCTATTTTCTCCAAGAGGATGTCCTGATGAGAAAGTGGGTGTCTCATGATAGTGTTTTTCTGGGGAAGGCAATTAGTCAGGTTGTTGTACCAGTTAAGCTTCGTGAGTTGGTGTTGGAAACTTCTCACAGCGACGTTGCTGGACATATGGGGGTGAGGAAAACCTACAATCGCATATTAAGACATTTCTTTTGGCCTAGATTAAAGAGGGATGTTTCTGATTTTATCAAAACTTGTCACACCTGTCAATTAACTGGTAAGCCTAATCAAGCTATTAAACCAGTACCATTGTTTCCTATTCCTGTACTCAGCCAACCTTTTGAGTATCTGATTATTGACTGCGTGGGTCCTCTGCCTCGTTCTAAAAAGGGTAGCAGTTACCTGTTCACTGTGATGTGTCAGACCACTAGGTTTCCTGCTGCCTATCCTCTCCGATCTATCACGACTAAATCGGTGTTAAAAGCTTTGACTCAGTTTCTCTCATTGTTTGGAATCCCTAAGGTCATTCAGAGTGATCAAGGATCTAATTTTACCTCTAATCTGTTTGGTCAGGTTCTTCAACAGCTCCATATTAAACACAATTTGTCTAGCGCCTATCACGCGCAAAGTCAAGGAGCACTGGAACGTTTCCATCAAACACTTAAGTCTTTGTTGAGAGCTTATTGTACTGAGATGGATAAGGATTGGGAGGAGGGGTTGCCTTGGTTACTGTTAGCTGCTAGGGAAGTTTCACAGGAGAGCACAGGTTTCAGTCCAAATGACCTTGTGTTTGGACATAGGGTGCGTGGACTTTTATCTGTTCTCCAGGATGACTGGAAGTCTCCGAGCCTCCTCAGTCCCTGTTATCGTATGTGTGTGATTTCCGGCGACGGCTGTATGCCGCTGGTGAAATGGCTAAAGAGAAGTTATCATCTTCACAAGAGAGGATGAAGGGCATATTTGATCGCCGAACTGAGCCTCGTCACTTTAGTCCAGGTGACCAGGTTCTTGCTCTGCTGCCAATTGTTGGTTCTCCTTTTCAAGCCAAGTTTCAAGGTCCATATACAGTGGTGCGCCAGTGCACTGAGCAAAATTATCTAGTTGCCACTCCAGAACGGAGGAAAGCACACCAGCTGTGCCATGTAAATCTGTTAAAACCCTATTATGCACGTTCCTCTGAGACTGAACAGTGGGATTCTACAGAGGACGGTAAAACCTGTTCTTTTGGCTGATACCGTTGTTTCCTTGGGTTCTTGTCGTGCTAGATCTGTGCATGAGGAGGAAGATGTTCCTGGTCCTGACGATTGTATATTGCAGGGTAGATTGAAAAATTCAGAAACACTGGATATTTTAGACAGTCTTCTCACTCACCTACCTGTTGATGGGCGGAAAGAGATAGTTGGTCTGATTCAGAGATTTCCAGGTTTGTTTTCTGATACACCTACACGTACAAACTTAATAGAACATGATATTGACATTGGAGGTGCTGACCCCATTCGTCAGCGCTTCTATAGAGTTTCTTCAGAGAAACTACGTTGTCTGGATGCTGAGGTCAAGTACATGCTGGAGAGTAAGATAGCAGAGCCTTCTTTCTCCAGTTGGGCTTCTCCCTGTATCTTGGTCAGTAAACCGGATGGAACAAACCGTTTTGTACGGACTACCGTAAGGTAAACAGTGTCACAAAGCCAGATTCATTTCCTCTTCCTCGGATGGAGGACTGTGTTGATCAAGTCGGTGCAGCTAAGTTTGTGAGCAAATTTGACCTGTTAAAAGGCTATTGGCAGGTGCCACTGACGAGTAGGGCACGTGAAATCTCTGCCTTTATTACACCCTTTGGTCTGTACTCGTATTCAGTTATGAGTTTCGGTCTGCGCAATGCACCTGCCACTTTTCAGCGACTTATGAACAGGGTTGTCGCTGGTCTGACCGGGTGCGCTGTTTATTTGGACGATGTAGTGATCTATGCAGATACTTGGGAAGAACATCTGTCCCGTATTCAAGCCTTGTTCGAACGTCTGGCTGCGGGTCGCCTCACAATCAATCTGGCAAAATGTGAGTTTGCTCAGGCGACCGTTACATACCTTGGAAAAATGGTTGGGCAGGGTGAAGTGCGTCCTGTTCGGGCTAAAGTGGTGGCTATTGATGCTTTTCCACCACCAACTACTAAAAAGGAACTGATGCGTTTCTTGGGCATGATTGGTTATTACCGTAGTTTTTGTAATAACTTCTCTACTGTGGTCGCTCCCTTGACAGATATGCTGAAAGCTAAGGCTGTTTATGTTTGGTCTACTCGTTGTCAACACGCTTTTGAAGAGGCAAAGAGGTTGCTTACCTCAACTCCAGTGCTGGCTGCTCCTCGCATGGATTTGTCATTTACCTTGCAGGTGGATGCTAGTCATGTGGGGGCAGGTGCAGTTTTGCTGCAAGCAGATGTGTCTGGGATTGAGAGGCCTGTTAGTTTTTTTTCCAAAAAGTTTAACGATTATCAGTTGAACTATTCGGTTATTGAAAAGGAAGCGCTAGCATTAATTTGGGCACTACAACACTTCGAAGTGTATGTCGGGTCGGGGGGTAGTACCTATTGTGGTCTACACCGACCATAACCCCCTCACTTTTTTGAGGTCCATGATGTGTCCAAACCAGAGGATAATGCGATGGTGTTTATTTTTACAATCATTCCATCTCGATGTGAGGCACATCCGGGGGACTGAAAACGTGATTGCTGATGCGCTCTCTCGTGCGCCCTGTTCCTAATGTTTACGTGACTGACCATTGTTTCGTATTGTCATGTTCTCTCTGTCCTGTCTGCTCCCTCCTGGTCTTGTTTTCTTCTTTCCTCTTAAATGTTGCTTCCTGTGTGAAGGTCGCTGAGGTCTGGGGAGGAGGTTGGCTGGGGCAAATTGTAAGTGTGAACACGTAAACCCTCATCAATTTGTGGCGCAGAAGCTGTGTCAATTTGGAACTTAGAGGCTGGTATTTTGTTCCGGGGTCCTTGTTGGTCCCGGTTTTATGGGGGGGATGTGACGACCCTCCCACTCTGTCTGCCGTATTCTCTCTGTTATTTCCTTATTAGGATGCTGGTGGGCGGAGTTGGGAGGGTCGTCAGCTACATGGGAAACACCTGGGCCCGGTGTCTCCCAGGATAAATACACCACTTCCCCATTCATGGAGGAGACTCTCTCCATGCAGACACCCTTTGTAGATTGTGTTGTGGTTCTTGGTGGCCGTTTGTTTGTTTGTTTGCTTTGGCACCTTTCATCACCCTGCATTATCACATTCATGCATGCAAAACACTCACTTACACTACTGATTACTGATTACACACACCATTGTCTATTATACTTAGTTGCTTTAGGTAATAAATACATATTTTGCTACTCTTTATCTCCACGTTGTCTCCCTTTGTTACGGGCTTTGAGCCGGTTCGTGACAGTCCAGGTGAGTCCAATATCGCTGAAGCGCGTGCCCAGGGAAGGCAGGTGATTAGTGAGTCCAGGTGAGTCCAATAACGCTGAAGCGCGTGCCCAGGGAAGGCAGGTGATAAGTGAGTCCAGGTGAGTCCAATAACGCTGAAGCGCGTGCCCAGGGAAGGCAGGTGATAAGTGAGTCCAGGTGAGTCCAATAACGCTGCCCAGGAAGGCAGGTGATAAGTGAGTCCAGGTGAGTCCAATAACGCTGAAGCGCGTTACGGGAAGGCAGGTGATAAGTGAGTTCAGGTGAGTCCAATAACGCTGGGCGCGTTACGAGGGAAGGCAGGTGATAAGTGAGTCCCAGGTGAGTCCAATATCACTGAAGTGCGTTACAGGAAGGCAGGTGATAAGTGAGTTCAGGTGAGTCCAATAACGCTGAAGCGCGTGCCCAGGGAAGGCAGGTGTAGCCAGCTCTAATCAACCCAGGCGTGTAACCTCATCATGGTGATGCCACCCCCAAAAAATGTCCACAGCCAGCTCTAATCAACCCAGAACTTGTAACCAGTCATGGTGATGTCCCCCAAAAAAATGTCCCACAACCAGCTCTAATCCAACCCAGAACTTGTAACCAGTCATGGTGATGTCCCCCCCCAACCCTCCCCAAAATGTCCCACAGCCAGCTCTAATCAACCCAGAACTTGTAACCAGTCATGGTGATGCCCCCCCCAAAAAAATGTCCCACAGCCAGCTCTAATCAACCCAGAACTTGTAACCAGTCATGGTGATGCCCCCAAAAAAAAATGTCCCACAGCCAGCTCTAATCAACCCAGAACTTGTAACCAGTCATGGTGATGTCCCCCCCAAAAAAAATGTCCCACAGCCAGCTCTAATCAACCCAGAACTTGTAACCAGTCATGGTGATGTCCCCCAAAAATTGTCCCACAGCCAGCTCTAATCAACCCAGAACTTGTAACCAGTCATGGTGATGCCACCCCCAATTTTTTTTTTACCACAGCCAGCTCTAATCAACCCAGAACTTGTAACCAGTCATGGTGATGCCCCCAAATGTCCCACAGCCAGCTCTAATAGGTAATAATAGGTAATAGCTCTAATAGGACAACAACCACCGAGCCACTGCCTGTTCACCCATTCTATATATTACATATCTACATATTCTATATATAGTAGATACCATCTACTGCATCTTGCCTATGCCGTTCTGTACCATCACTCATTCATATATCCTTATGTACATATTCTTTATCCCCTTACACTGTGTATAAGACAGTAGTTTTGGAATTGTTAGTTAGATTACTTGTTGGTTATCACTGCATTGTCGGAACTAGAAGCACAAGCATTTCGCTACACTCGCACTAACATCTGCTAACCATGTGTATGTGACCAATAAGATTTGATTTGATTTGATTTAATCAACCCGGGCCTTCACCTCAACCAGCTAATAATTGCACCAAGAATTTGGCCAAGGAAAACAAGGTCTTTGGTGCTTTGAGGGCCCAGCCAACTCAGATACGGTATCATTATAACTCTTAATTCATATCATTCCTACCAGACCCGAGTTCGGAGGTGACCATGTCAATCTAAATGGACCGAGCCTGTTGGTTCCCAGTAATTAAACTGTTTTAATGAGGACACACTTTTTTTTTTCTCTATGACATCACAAAGGAGGAAAGATCCGAGTGCAGGGTGCTGACGGGGACGAGGGGAAAATGGGCTATGGGGGTGTACTAAATCGCACACCTATTTCTTTTGGGCCCTGAACAAAAGGAGTGCACTACATAGGGAATAGGGTTCTGGTCTAAAGTAGTGCACTATATAGGGAATAGGGTGCCATAGGGTTCTGGACAAAAGTAGTGCACTATATAGGGAATAGGGTGCCATAGGGCTCTGGACAAAAGTAGTGCACTATATAGGGAATAGGGTGCCATTGGGCTCTGGTCTAAAGTAGTGCACTCCATAGGGAATAGGGTGCCATTGGGCTCTGGTCTAAGGTAGTGCACTCCATAGGGAATAGGGTGCCATTGGGCTCTGGTCTAAAGTAGTGCCACTATATAGGGAATAGGGTGTCATTTGGGACATAGAAGGTACCTGATGTCCTCAGGTAAAGCATCAGTACCGGTAAGCTGCTGCTGCAGGACAGGAAGAGGAAAAAGCCCCCTGCGCCAGTTGGCATCTCCTGTGCCAGTTGGCATCTCCTGCGCTAGTTGGCATCTCCTGCGCCAGTTGGCATCTCCTGTGCCTCTTGTCTTTTCATACAAGCGGGAATTTACACAATTACACAACTCCATGAGGGTAGAGAGCAGCGTCTGTGTAAACAGTAGCCTTACTCCTCCTCCTCCTCCTCCTCCTCTCTGACCGTGTGCCCAACCTGAAACCAACCACGAGTCTACTGACAGATATGTGGCAACAGAACATCAGTGTGGTTGGTTGACAGTGGGTGTGAGAGGAGTAGAAAGGGTTGACTGTCTAAAATGTATCAAGGCGGAGGGTAGACGAGCTCCACGGGCCGTGTATCTAGTCATCTTTACCTGTACGTGCCTGAAACCATTCTACTGACAGATATGTGCCAACCGAAAAGCTTAGAGGGTTTTTTTCTCCCTCCTCTCCATTACTGGCAGTGGGTTGATGACTGTATAAATACACCTGGGGAGGAACCAAGCTTCACAGGTGGTGTAACCTATTCCCTATATAGTGGTACTACTATAGACCAGAGCCCTGTTCCCTATATAGTGGTACTACTATAGACCAGAGCCCTGTTCCCTATATAGTGGTACTACTATAGACCAGAGCCCTATTCCCTATATAGTGGTACTACTATAGACCAGAGCCCTATTCCCTATATAGTGGTACTACTATAGACCAGAGCCCTATTCCCTATATAGTGGTACTACTATAGACCAGAGTCCTATTCCCTATATAGTGTTACTACTGTAGACCAGAGCCCTATTCCCTATATAGTGGTACTACTATAGACCAGAGTCCTATTCCCTATATAGTGTTACTACTGTAGACCAGAGCCCTATTCCCTATATAGTGGTACTACTATAGACCAGAGCCCTATTCCCTATATAGTGGTACTACTATAGACCAGAGCCCTATTCCCTATATAGTGGTACTACTATAGACCAGAGCCCTATTCCCTATATAGTGGTACTACTATAGACCAGAGCCCTATTCCCTATATAGTGGTACTACTATAGACCAGAGCCCTATTCCCTATATAGTGGTACTACTATAGACCAGAGCCCTATTCCCTATATAGTGGTACTACTTTAGACCAGAGCCCTATTCCCTATATAGTGGTACTACTATAGACCAGAGCCCTATTCCCTATATAGTGGTACTACTATAGACCAGAGCCCTATTCCTATATAGTGGTACTACTATAGACCAGAGCCCTATTCCTATATAGTGGTACTACTATAGACCAGAGCCCTATTCCCTATATAGTGGTACTACTATAGACCAGAGCCCTATTCCCTATATAGTGGTACTACTATAGACCAGAGCCCTATTCCCTATATAGTGGTACTACTATAGACCAGAGCCCTATTCCTATATAGTGGTACTACTATAGACCAGAGCCCTATTCCCTATATAGTGGTACTACTATAGACCAGAGCCCTATTCCCTATATAGTGGTACTACTATAGACCAGAGCCCTATTCCTATATAGTGGTACTACTATAGACCAGAGCCCTATTCCCTATATAGTGGTACTACTATAGACCAGAGCCCTATGCCTATATAGTGGTACTACTATAGACCAGAGCCCTATTCCCTATATAGTGGTACTACTATAGACCAGAGCCTATTCCCTATATAGTGGTACTACTATAGACCAGAGTCCTATTCCCTATATAGTGGTACTACTATAGACCAGAGCCCTATTCCCTATATAGTGGTACTACTATAGACCAGAGCCCTATTCCCTATATAGTGGTACTACTATAGACCAGAGCCCTATTCCCTATATAGTGGTACTACTATAGACCAGAGCCCTATTCCTATATAGTGGTACTACTATAGACCAGAGCCCTATTCCCTATATAGTGGTACTACTATAGACCAGAGCCCTATTCCCTATATAGTGGTACTACTATAGACCAGAGCCCTATTCCCTATATAGTGGTACTACTATAGACCAGAGTCCTATTCCCTATATAGTACTACTATAGACCAGAGCCCTATTCCCTATATAGAGGTACTACTATAGACCAGAGCCCTATTCCCTATATAGTGGTACTACTATAGACCAGAGCCCTATTCCCTATAGTGGTACTACTATAGACCAGAGCCCTATTCCCTATATAGTGGTACTACTATAGACCAGAGCCCTATTCCCTATATAGTGGTACTACTATAGACCAGAGCCCTATTCCCTATATAGTGGTACTACTATAGACCAGAGCCCTATTCCTATATAGTGGTACTACTATAGACCAGAGCCCTATTCCTATATCTCCAGTGGTACTACTATAGACCAGAGTCCTATTCCTATATAGTGGTACTACTATAGACCAGAGTCTTGTTCCAATACAGACAGTAGATCTCCAGAGATCTTGTAGAGACCAGGTTCTTGTAGACAATAGCCTATCTTGTAGACAATACAGACCAGTCAGGTATCTTGTAGACAATACAGACCAGTCAGGTATCTTGTAGACCAGTCAGGTATCTTGTTGACAATACAGACCAGTCAGGTATCTTGTAGACCAGACCAGTCAGGTATCTTGTTGAAATACCAGACCAGTCAGTATCTTGTTGACAATACAGACCAGTCAGGTATATTGTAGACAATACAGACCAGTCAGGTATCTTGTAGACAATACAGACCAGTCAGGTATCTTGTTGACAATACAGACCAGTCAGGTATCTTGTAGACAATACAGACCAGTCAGGTATCTTGTTGACAATACAGACCAGTCAGGTATCTTGTAGACAATACAGACCAGTCAGGTATCTTGTTGACAATACAGACCAGTCAGGTATCTTGTAGACCAGTCAGGTATCTTGTTGACAATACAGACCAGTCAGGTATCTTGTAGACAATACAGACCAGTCAGGTATCTTGTTGACAATACAGACCAGTCAGGTATATTGTAGACAATACAGACCAGTCAGGTATCTTGTAGACCAGTCAGGTATCTTGTTGACAATACAGACCAGTCAGGTATCTTGTAGACCAGTCAGGTATCTTGTAGACAATACAGACCAGTCAGGTATCTTGTAGACAATACAGACCAGTCAGGTATCTTGTAGACAATACAGACCAGTCAGGTATCTTGTTGACAATACAGACCAGTCAGGTATCTTGTAGACAATACAGACCAGTCAGGTATCTTGTTGACAATACAGACCAGTCAGGTATCTTGTAGACCAGTCAGGTATATTGTAGACAATACAGACCAGTCAGGTATCTTGTTGACAATACAGACCAGTCAGGTATCTTGTAGACCAGTCAGGTATCTTGTAGACAATACAGACCAGTCAGGTACCTTGTAGACAATACATACCAGTCAGGTATCTTGTTGACAATACAGACCAGTCAGGTATCTTGTAGACAATACAGACCAGTCAGGTATCTTGTAGACCAGTCAGGTATATTGTAGACAATACAGACCAGTCAGGTATCTTGTTGACAATACAGACCAGTCAGGTATCTTGTAGACCAGTCAGGTATCTTGTAGACAATACAGACCAGTCAGGTATCTTGTAGACAATACAGACCAGTCAGGTATCTTGTAGACAATACAGACCAGTCAGGTATCTTGTTGACAATACAGACCAGTCAGGTATCTTGTAGACCAGTCAGGTATCTTGTAGACAATACAGACCAGTCAGGTATCTTGTAGACAAAACAGACCAGTCAGATATCTTGTAGACCAGTCCAGTCAGGTATCTTGTAGACCAGTCAATATCAGACCAGTCAGGTATCTTGTTGACAATACAGACCAGTCAGGTATCTTGTAGACAATACAGACCAGTCAGGTATCTTGTAGACAATACAGACCAGTCAGGTATCTTGTAGACAATACAGACCAGTCAGGTATCTTGTAGACCAGTCAGGTATCTTGTAGACCAGTCAGGTATCTTGTACAGACCAGTCAGGTACCTTGTAGACCAGTCAGGTATCTTGTTGACAATACAGACCAGTCAGGTATCTTGTAGACAATACAGACCAGTCAGGTATCTTGTAGACCAGTCAGGTATCTTGTAGACAATACAGACCAGTCAGGTATCTTGTAGACCAGTCAGGTATCTTGTAGACAATACAGACCAGTCAGGTATCTTGTAGACCAAGGTATCAGACCAGTCAGGTATCTTGTAGACAATACAGACCAGTCAGGTATCTTGTAGACAATACAGACCAGTCAGGTATCTTGTAGACCAGTCAGGTATCTTGTTGACAATACAGACCAGTCAGGTATCTTGTTGACAATACAGACCAGTCAGGTATCTTGTAGACCAGACCAGTCAGGTATCTTGTAGACCAGTCAGGTATCTTGTAGACCAGTCAGGTATCTTGTAGACCAGTCAGGTATCTTGTAGACCAGTCAGGTATCTTGTAGACCAGTCAGGTATCTTGTAGACAGTCATATCTTGTAGACCAGTCAGGTATCTTGTAGACCAGTCAGGTATCTTGTTGACAATACAGTCAGGTATCTTGTAGACAATACAGACCAGTCAGGTATCTTGTAGACCAGTCAGGTATCTTGTAGACCAGACCAGTCAGGTATCTTGTAGACAATACAGACCAGTCAGGTATCTTGTAGACCAGTCAGGTATCTTGTTGACAATACAGACCA
The DNA here is from genome assembly GCF_034236695.1 of Oncorhynchus nerka. Taxonomy (NCBI): domain Eukaryota; kingdom Metazoa; phylum Chordata; class Actinopteri; order Salmoniformes; family Salmonidae; genus Oncorhynchus; species Oncorhynchus nerka. The sequence goes on from NC_088422.1 coordinate 106,048,334, forward strand.
GTCAGGTATCTTGTAGACAATACAGACCAGTCAGGTATCTTGTAGACCAGTCAGGTATCTTGTAGACCAGTCAGGTATCTTGTAGACCAGTCAGGTATCTTGTAGACAATACAGACCAGTCAGGTATCTTGTAGACAATACAGACCAGTCAGGTATCTTGTAGACAATACAGACCAGTCAGGTATCTTGTTGACAATACAGACCAGTCAGGTATCTTGTAGACCAGTCAGGTATCTTGTTGACAATACAGACCAGTCAGGTATCTTGTTGACAATACAGACCAGTCAGGTATCTTGTAGACCAGTCAGGTATCTTGTTGACAATACAGACCAGTCAGGTATCTTGTAGACAATACAGTCAGGTATCTTGTTGACAATACAGACCAGTCAGGTATCTTGTAGACCAGTCAGGTATCTTGTAGACCAATACAGACCAGTCAGGTATCTTGTAGACAGACCAGTCAGGTATCTTGTTGACAATACAGACCAGTCAGGTATCTTGTAGACCAGTCAGGTATCTTGTTGACAATACAGACCAGTCAGGTATCTTGTTGACAATACAGACCAGTCAGGTATCTTGTTGACAATACAGACCAGTCAGGTATCTTGTAGACCAATACTTGTAGACCAGTCAGGTATCTTGTTGACAATAGACCAGTCAGGTATCTTGTTGACAATACAGACCAGTCAGGTATCTTGTAGACAATACAGACCAGTCAGGTATCTTGTAGACAATACAGACCAGTCAGGTATCTTGTAGACCAGTCAGATATCTTGTAGACAATACAGACCAGTCAGGTATCTTGTAGACAATACAGACCAGTCAGGTATCTTGTAGACCAGTCAGGTATCTTGACAAGGTATCTTGTAGACCAGTCAGGTATCTTGTAGACAATATCTTGTAGACCAGTCAGGTATCTTGTGACAATACAGACCAGTCAGGTATCTTGTAGACCAGTCAGGTATCTTGTAGACAATACAGACCAGTCAGGTATCTTGTAGACAATACAGACCAGTCAGGTATCTTGTAGACAATACAGACCAGTCAGGTATCTTGTAGACCAGTCAGGTATCTTGTTGACAATACAGACCAGTCAGGTATCTTGTAGACAATACAGACCAGTCAGGTATCTTGTAGACAATACAGACCAGTCAGGTATCTTGTAGACCAGTCAGGTATCTTGTAGACCAGTCAGGTATCTTGTAGACAATATCTTGTAGACAGACCAGTCAGGTATCTTGTAGACAGTCAGGTATCTTGTTGACAATACAGACCAGTCAGGTATCTTGTAGACAATACAGACCAGTCAGGTATCTTGTAGACCAGTCAGGTATCTTGTAGACAATACAGACCAGTCAGGTATCTTGTTGACAATACAGACCAGTCAGGTATCTTGTAGACAATACAGACCAGTCAGGTATCTTGTAGACCAGTCAGGTATCTTGTAGACCAGTCAGGTATCTTGTAGACCAGTCAGGTATCTTGTAGACCAGTCAGGTATCTTGTTGACAATACAGACCAGTCAGGTATCTTGTAGACAATACAGACCAGTCAGGTATCTTGTAGACCAGTCAGGTATCTTGTAGACAATACAGACCAGTCAGGTATCTTGTAGACCAGTCAGGTATCTTGTAGACAATAGACCAGTCAGGTATCTTGTAGACAAGGTATCTTGTAGACCAGTCAGGTATCTTGTAGACCAGACCAGTCAGGTATCTTGTAGACCAGTCAGGTATCTTGTTGACAATACAGACCAGTCAGGTATCTTGTAGACAATACAGACCAGTCAGGTATCTTGTTGACAATACAGACCAGTCAGGTATCTTGTAGACAATACAGACCAGTCAGGTATCTTGTAGACAATACAGACCAGTCAGGTATCTTGTTGACAATACAGACCAGTCAGGTATCTTGTAGACAATACAGACCAGTCAGGTATCTTGTTGACAATACAGACCAGTCAGGTATCTTGTAGACCAGTCAGGTATCTTGTAGACCAGTCAGGTATCTTGTTGACAATACAGACCAGTCAGGTATCTTGTAGACAATACAGACCAGTCAGGTATCTTGTTGACAATACAGACCAGTCAGGTATCTTGTTGACAATACAGACCAGTCAGGTATCTTGTAGACCAGTCAGGTATCTTGTAGACAATACAGACCAGTCAGGTATCTTGTAGACAATACAGACCAGTCAGGTATCTTGTAGACCAGTCAGGTATCTTGTACAATACAGACCAGTCAGGTATCTTGTAGACCAGTCAGGTATCTTGTAGACAATACAGACCAGTCAGGTATCTTGTAGACAATACAGACCAGTCAGGTATCTTGTAGACAATACAGACCAGTCAGGTATCTTGTAGACCAGTCAGGTATCTTGTAGACCAGTCAGGTATCTTGTAGACCAGTCAGGTATCTTGTAGACCAGTCAGGTATCTTGTAGACCAGTCAGGTATCTTGTAGACCAGTCAGGTATCTTGTAGACAATACAGACCAGTCAGGTATCTTGTAGACCAGTCAGGTATCTTGTAGACCAGTCAGGTATCTTGTTGACAATACAGACCAGTCAGGTATCTTGTAGACAATACAGACCAGTCAGGTATCTTGTAGACCAGTCAGGTATCTTGTTGACAATACAGACCAGTCAGGTATCTTGTAGACAATACAGACCAGTCAGGTATCTTGTTGACAATACAGACCAGTCAGGTATCTTGTAGACAATACAGACCAGTCAGGTATCTTGTTGACAATACAGACCAGTCAGGTATCTTGTTGACAATACAGACCAGTCAGGTATCTTGTAGACAATACAGACCAGTCAGGTATCTTGTAGACCAGTCAGGTATCTTGTAGACCAGTCAGGTATCTTGTAGACCAGTCAGGTATCTTGTAGACCAGTCAGGTATCTTGTAGACCAGTCAGGTATCTTGTAGACAATACAGACCAGTCAGGTATCTTGTAGACCAGTCAGGTATCTTGTAGACCAGTCAGGTATCTTGTAGACAATACAGACCAGTCAGGTATCTTGTAGACCAGTCAGGTATCTTGTAGACCAGTCAGGTATCTTGTAGACCAGTCAGGTATCTTGTAGACCAGTCAGGTATCTTGTAGACAATACAGACCAGTCATTTATCTACAACTTTAGGAAAGGATGTCACATGGAATGACGCTGGAGAGACGAAGCAGGTACGGCGAGCCAAACGTTTCATAAAGAACGGACAATGGAACGAGACAGAAACAGCGTCAACATACAAGAAAAACAAAGACAGAAAAGATTCAATGCGTCAGCGGGGAACAGAGCAGGAAACTGACGAATACAGGGGAGGAAATGAACAGGTGATACGTGAGTCCAGGTGAGTCCAATATCACTGAAAAACAAAGGGAAGGCAGGTGATAAGTGAGTCAGGTGAGTCCAATAACGCTGAAGCGCGTGCCCAGGGAAGGCAGGTGATACGTGAGTCCAGGTGAGTCCAATAACGCTGAAGCGCGTTACGAGGGAAGGCAGGTGATAAGTGAGTCCAGGTGAGTCCAATAACGCTGAAGCGCGTGCCCAGGGAAGGCAGGTGATAAGTGAGTCCAGGTGAGTCCAATAACGCTGAAGCGCGTTACGAGGAAGGCAGGTGATAAGTGAGTCCAGGTGAGTCCAATATCACTGAAGCGCGTTACGAGGAAGGCAGGTGATAAGTGAGTCCAGGTGAGTCCAATATCGCTGAAGCGCGTTACGGGAAGGCAGGTGATAAGTGAGTCCAGGTGAGTCCAATATCGCTGAAGCGCGTTACGAGGGAAGGCAGGTGATAAGTGAGTCCAGGTGAGTCCAATAACGCTGAAGCGCGTTACGAGGGAAGGCAGGTGATAAGTGAGTCCAGGTGAGTCCAATCCCACGCTGAAGCGCGTGCTGGGAAGGCAGGTGATAAGTGAGTCCAGGTGAGTCCAATATCACTGAAGCGCGAGGGTCCAGGGAAGGCAGGTGATAAGTGAGTCAGGTGAGTCCAACTATCGCTGAGGAGACTCTCTGGCATGCGAGGAAGGCAGGTGATAAGTGAGTCCAGGTGAGTCAATATGCTGAAGCGCGTGCCCAGGGAAGGCAGGTGATCAATTCCAGGTGAGTCCAATAACGCTCACGTTACACAGGTGATTACTGATTCACACACCATTGTCTAATAACGCTGAAGTTGCTTTAGGTAAGGGAAATACAGGTGATAAGTGAGTCCAGGTGAGTCTCCCCTATCGTTGAAGCGCGTGCCAAGGGAAGGCAGGTGATAAGTGAGTCCAGGTGAGTCCAATATCGCTGAAGCGTGCCCAGGGAAGGCAGGTGATAAGTGAGTCCAGGTGAGTCCAATAACGCTGAAGCGCGTGCCCAGGGAAGGCAGGTGATAAGTGAGTCCAGGTGAGTCAATATCACTGAACGCGTTACGAGGAAGGCAGGTGATAAGTGAGTCCAGGTGAGTCCAATATCGCTGAAGCGCGTGCCCAGGGAAGGCAGGTGATAAGTGAGTCCAGGTGAGTCCAATAACGCTGAAGCGCGTTACGAGGGAAGGCAGGTGATAAGTGAGTCCAGGTGAGTCCAATAACGCTGAAGCGTTACGAGGGAAGGCAGGTGATAAGTGAGTCCAGGTGAGTCCAATATACGCTGAAGCGCGTGCCAAGGGAAGGCAGGTGATAAGTGAGTTCAGGTGAGTCCAATAACGCTGAAGCGCGTGCCCAGGGAAGGCAGGTGATAAGTGAGTCCAGGTGAGTCCAATAACGCTGAAGCGCCACAGGGAAGGCAGGTGATAAGTGAGTCCAGGTGAGTCCAATATCACTGAAGCGTCTGTTACAGGGAAGGCAGGTGATAAGTGAGTCCAGGTGAGTCAATATCACTGAAGCGCGTGCCCAGGGAAGGCAGGTGATAAGTGAGTCCAGGTGAGTCCAATATCGCTGAAGCGCGTTACAAGGGAAGGCAGGTGTGCGTATTTGATGGCAGGAGTGACGTGATGCAGGGCATATCCTCAAGCAGCCAGGGGAGGAGAGCGGGATGGTACGTGATGCAGGGCCTTGGTGCCCTCAAGCAGCCAGGGGAGGGAGAGCGGGAGTACGTGATGCAGGGCAGCTTGGCGCCCTCAAGCAGCCAGGGGAGGGGAGAGCAGGAGTACGTGATGCAGGGCAGCTTGGCGCCCTCAAGCAGCCAGGGGAGGGGAGAGCGGGAGCAGACTTGGCAAAGGGAAGGAGTTACCAGCCCGCTTTGAAATCTTTTTCTTCTTTCTATTCATTCCCAGAATCTTTCAATAGCAGTGTTTTATTTATAAAGATGAATAATGCTTGTTGTTTCTATGCCAGATAGACACATGTTGTTAGAAAAGATGCTTCATTCAGTCCCGAAGCATGGTGTACCTTATGCTGAGTCACGGTAGGCTCCTTCAGTAAGGGAGGTTTTCAGTCTAGTTAACATTGCCATCTGGTGGCAAGCTTATGATGGTACCAGTCTGTTCTGGTCTTATGATGGTACCAGTCTGTTCTGGTCTTATGATGGTACCAGTCTGTTCTGGTCTTATGATGGTACCAGTCTGTTCTGGTCTTATGATGGTACCAGTCTTCTATACTAGCCTTATGATGGTACCAGACTGTTCTAGCCTTATGATGGTACCAGTCTGTTCTGGTCTTATGATGGTACCAGTCTGTTCTGGTCTTATGATGGTACCAGTCTGTTCTGGTCTTATGATGGTACCAGTCTGTTCTGGTCTTATGATGGTACCAGTCTGTTCTGGTCTTATGATGGTACCAGTCTGTTCTAGCCTTATGATGGTACCAGTCCCAGTTCTGTTCTGATGATGGTACCAGTCTGTTCTGGTCTTATGATGGTACCAGTCTGTTCTGGTCTTATGATGGTACCAGTCTTCTATACTAGCCTTATGATGGTACCAGACTGTTCTAGCCTTATGATGGTACCAGACTGTTCTAGCCTTATGATGGTACCAGTCTGTTCTGGTCTTATGATGGTACCAGTCTGTTCTGGTCTTATGATGGTACCAGTCTGTTCTGGTCTTATGATGGTACCAGTCTGTTCTGGTCTTATGATGGTACCAGTCTGTTCTGGTCTTATGCCTGTTCTGGTCTTATGATGGTACCAGTCTGTTCTGGTCTTATGATGGTACCAGTCTGTTCTGGCCTTATGATGGTACCAGTCTGTTCTGGTCTTATGATGGTACCAGTCTGTTGTAGTCTAATATACTTGCCTTCATTGAGTATGTCATCACACTATCTTCACCATGGCACTACTGCTGGACTTCTGAAAACACACAATGATGGTACCAGAATCTCTTTCTGATTCCTCACGTCCTTTCACATCTCACTCGAAACCCACTGGATGGAGAGGAGCCAGGAACCAAAGGAAGAGCAACGGACAGTTCTGGCCTCACTATGATGGCATCCATCTAGCGCCTCGCCACTGTAGTAGGGGACATGAGATAACTCACTACCGGCATCCATCTATGATGCCACTGTAGTAGGGGGACATGAGATAACTCACTACCGGCATCCATCTAGCGCCCATGCCACTGTAGTAGGGGACATGAGATAACTCACTATGATGGTACCATCTGTTCGCCCATCGCCACTGTAGTAGGGGGACATGAGATAACTCACTACCGGCATCCATCTAGCGCCCATCGCCACTGTAGTAGGGGACATGAGATAACTCACTACCGGCATCCATCTATGATGGTCGCCACTGTAGTAGGGGACATAACATCTGAACAGTCTGTTTCAGCCTTATGATCACACCTTTTCATTTAAGCAAAGGTCTGTATTGTGACACTTATGACAAATACCAGTCTCTTCATGTGTGTCTTTTATGCAAATGAACCTGTCTGTCTTTTCTAGTACACCAGTGAATACTAGTTGATTAAAGATGACCTACTGCCCAGGTTGTCCTTTCTAGTACACGGTAGTGAATGTTCAGTTGATTAAAGATGACCTACTGCCTGGTTGTCTTTTCTAGTCTGTTCTGTAGTGAATACCAGTTGATTAAAGATGACCTAGTCTGTTCTTGTCTTTTCTAGTACCAGTCTAGTTACTGGTTGATGAAAGATGACCTACTGCCCAGGTTGTCTTTTCTGGTACCAGTCTGTTGTAGTGAATACCAGTTGATTAAAGATGACCTATCTGCCCAGGTTGTCTTTTCTGAAAACACACAATAGTGAATACTAGTTGATTAAAGATGACCTACTGCCCAGGTTGTCTTTTCTAGTACCACTGGATGAATACTAGTTGATTAAAGATGACCTACTGCCCAGGTTGTCTTTTCTAGTACCATCGGTAGTGAATACTAGTTGATTAAAGATGACCTACTGCCCAGGTTGTCTTTTCTAGTACACGGTAGTGAATACTAGTTGATTAAAGATGACCTACTGCCCAGGTTGTCTTTTCTAGTACACGGTAGTGAATGTGAATGCCAGTTGATTAAAGATGACCTACTGCCCAGGTTGTCTTTTCTAGTACACTGGTAGTGAATACCAGTTGATTAAAGATGACCTACTGCCCAGGTTGTCTTTTCTAGTACACGGTAGTGAATACCAGTTGATGAAAGATGACCTACTGCATCCAGGTTGTCTTTTTCGCCACTGTACCGGTAGTGAATACTCAGTTGATGAAAGATGACCTACTGCCCAGGTTGTCTTTTCTAGTACACGGGACAGTGAATACCAGTTGATTAAAGATGACCTACTGCCCAGGTTGTCTTTTCTGTAGTACACGGTAGTGAATGAGATAGTTGCTTAAAGATGACCTATCTGCCCCATTGTCACTGTAGTACCGGGACATGAATACCAGTTGATTAAAGATGACCTACTGCCCAGGTTGTCCTTTCTAGTACACGGTAGAGAATACCAGTTGATTATCCATCTACTGCCCATCGCCACTGTTCTAGGGGACAGTGAATAACTCACTTGATTAAAGATGACCTACTGCCCAGGTTGTCTTTTCTAGGACATGAGTGAATACTACATCCATTAAAGATGACCACTGCTAGTGGTTGGACTTTTCCAGTACCGGTAGTGAATACCTAGTTGATTAAAGGGATGAGAACTCACTGCCCAGGTTGTCCATTTCTAGTACCCATCGCCACTGTAGTAGGGGACATGATGACCTACTGCCAGGCATCCATTCTAGTACCCATCGCCACTGTAGTAGATGACATGAATAACTTGATTAAAGATGACCTATCTGCCCAGGTTGTCACTTTCTAGTACACGGGACAGTGAATAACCAGTTGATTAAAGATGACCACTGCCCAGGTTGTCTTTTTCTAGCACTGTAGAGAATACAGTTGATTAAAGATGACCTACCCCAGGTTGTCTTATCTAGTACCCACGCCACTGTAGTAGATGACAAAGATGACTCACTACCCAGGTTGTCTTTTCTAGTACACGGTAGTGGACATAACCAGTTGATTAAAGATGACCTGACTACTGCCCAGGTTGCCACTTTTCTAGTAGGGACATGAATAACCAGTTGATTAAAGATGACCTACTGCCATCTGGTTGTCTTTTCTAGTAGGGGGACATGAGATACCAGTTGATTAAAGATGACCTACTGCCCAGGTTGTCTTTTCACTAGTACACGGGTGAATACCAGTTAACTAAAGATCCATCTACGCCCAGGTTGCCTTTTCTAGGACATAGAGATAACTCAGTTGATTAAAGATGACCTACTGCCCAGGTTGTCACTGTAGTACACGGGGACATGAATAACCAGTTGATTAAAGATGACCTACTGCCCAGGTTGTCTTTTTCTGTAGTACACGGTAGTGAATAACCAGTTGATTAAAGATGACCTACTGCCCAGGTTGTCTTTTCTAGTACAGTCAGTGACCATCAACCAGTTGATTAAAGATGACCTACTGCCCAGGTTGTCTTTTCTAGTACTCACGGTGTGAATAACCAGTTGATTAAAGATGACCTACTGCCCAGTTGTCTTTTCTAGTACACGGTAGTGAATACCAGTTGATTAAAGATGACCTACTGCCCAGGTTGTCTTTTCTAGTACGGTAGTGAATACCAGTTGATTAAAGATGACCTACTGCCCAGGTTGTCTTTTCTAGTACACGGTAGTGAATAACCAGTTGATTAAAGATGACCTACTGCCCAGGTTGTCTTTTCTAGTACGGTAGTGAATAACCAGTTGATTAAAGATGACCTACTGCCCAGGTTGTCTTTTCTAGTACACGGTAGTGAATACCAGATGATTAAAGATGACCTACTGCCCAGGTTGTCTTTTCTAGTACACGGTAGTGAATAACCAGTTGATTAAAGATGACCTACTGCCCAGGTTGTCTTTCTAGTACGGTAGTGAATAACCAGTTGATTAAAGATGACCTACTGCCCAGGTTGTCTTTTCTAATACACGGTAGAGAATACCAGTTGATTAAAGATGACCTACTGCCCAGGTTGTCTTTTCTAGTACACGGTAGTGAATACCAGTTGATTAAAGATGACCTACTGCCCAGGTTGTCTTTTCTAGTACAAGTGAATACCAGTTGATTAAAGATGACCTACTGCCCAGGTTGTCTTTTCTAGTACACGGTAGTGAATACCAGTTGATTAAAGATGACCTACTGCCCAGGTTGTCTTTTCTAGTACACGGTAGTGAATACTAGTTGATTAAAGATGACCTACTGCCCAGGTTGTCTTTTCTAGTACACGGTAGTGAATAACCAGTTGATTAAAGATGACCTACTGCCCAGGTTGTCTTTTCTAGTACACGTAGTGAATACCAGTTGATTAAAGATGACCTACTGCCCAGGTTGTCTTTTCTAGTACACGGTAGTGAATACCAGTTGATTAAAGATGACCTACTGCCCAGGTTGTCTTTTCTAGTACACGGTAGTGAATACCAGTTGATTAAAGATGACCTACTGCCCAGGTTGTCTTTTCTAGTACACGGTAGTGAATACCAGTTGATTAAAGATGACCTACTGCCCAGGTTGTCTTTTCTAGTACACGTAGTGAATACCAGTTGATTAAAGATGACCTACTGCCCAGGTTGTCTTTTCTAGTACACGGTAGCCCAGTGAATAACTAGTTGATTTGAACAGGCTTCTCTTTCCATATAGTATTTATTACATTTACAACTCATTTCACAAATAAGACACAGAACTCATTTTAACAGGACCGTGACAGAGACATGGATTTTTACATCATGCCAAAAACAAAACAAAAAAATACACAAATCATTAAAGTCATTTTGAAATATATATAAATCCTTGTATAGTTTAAACATGACATTTTCTGTTCTCTTTTTTTCTTTCTCTCCATATATAAGCACATAACATCTATTTCAACCCAGGTGTCATTTGCAGTAGTATCTGGACTGTTCAGGTCCAGTCATCTCATTTACAATAGGACATCATTCCTACACACTTATTATTTATAAAGACAGGGACATAACACACACACACACACACGTATCATTTTCAGAGAATAACAGAACATGTTTCAGGAGGGTGAAAATTATTTCAGTAAACTCTGCTCATCCATCCATGACAGTATCTGGGGGGGGGGGGTCCCCAAATGGAACCCTGGTCAAACTAAGTGCACTACTTAGTGAATAGTGGTCCATGGTTAAACTAAGTGTACTACTTAGTGAATAAGGGTCCCTGGTCAAACTAAGTGCACAACTTAGTGAATAGGGGTCCATGGTCAAACTAAGTGCACTACTTAGTGAATAGGGGTCCATGGTTAAACTAAGTGTACTACTTAGTGAATAGGGGTCCATGGTTAAACTAAGTGCACTACTTAGTGAATAGGGGTCCATGGTCAAACTAAGTGCACTACTTAGTGAATAGGGGTCCATGGTCAAACTAAGTGCACTACTTAGTGAATAGGGGTCCATGGTCAAACTAGGTGCACTACTTAGTGAATAGGGGTCCATGGTTAAACTAGGTGCACTACTTAGTGAATAGGGGTCCATGGTTAAACTAAGTGCACTACTTAGTGAATAGGGGTCCATGGTTAAACTAAGTGTACTACTTAGTGAATAGGGGTCCATGGTCAAACTAAGTGCACTACTTAGTGAATAGGGGTCCATGGTCAAACTAGGTGCACTACTTAGTGAATAGGGGTCCATGGTTAAACTAAGTGTACTACTTAGTGAATAGGGGTCCATGGTCAAACTAAGTGCACTACTTAGTGAATATGGGTCCATGGTCAAACTAAGTGCACTACTTAGTGAATAGGGGTCCATTAGAGACACACACACACACACTTAAACTGCCGAATGTAAAGAGTTGCTTCACTTCTATAGCGACTACAAAAAAAACCACTCAACCAATCAAGACAGTATTGTACATTGTCAGAACAAGCAACAAGCTAGGGACAAAATACCTTTCAATGGGGTGACGGACTCACACTGGACTAACGGACTCACACTGGACTCAATACCTTTCAATGGGGTGACGGACTCACACTGGACTGGACTCAAATAAATATCTGATCCCTTTCAATGGGGTGATAGGACTCACACTGGACTCAAATAAATAAGTCAAAAGGATGAAAGATGGAACGCGTTTCTGTCTAAACCTGCTGATGGCACGTTCACTTCCTGGGATTTTTAAGGGCAAAATAGACTGTGTGCCCGGTGATTGGTTAAAAACAGCAGGCAGCCATCCAATAGCCCGTCATTCCTTAGTGGAGTTGGCTGGCTGGGGAATGTCTCAAAGGAGGAACCAGTGTGCTCTTCTGAAGTCACGTTGACCCGTGTGTGTTATAGAAGTAGCAGTATCTTTCAGAAATAAATTAAAACCTTGTTAAGTTACTAGTTGAACGCAGCGGTAGAGGATGCCTGGTATTTAGCATCTATCCATGAAGAGACAAAAACAATGGGAGTTGGAGCACATTTACCCGTTCCTAATGTAGAAGGACTAGACGTGGCATCGCTCGGCTATTGAAAGAAGAGCTGTCAATCTCAGATTAGAAGATACATGTGTTTGTACAGTAACTGTGGATCGGAGAGAAGCGGTGGATGGATACGTGGGATTAGAAGATAAAGAAGTGTGTGTTCAGATCAGAATGTAGGGAGGTACTGTGTGTGTGTGTGTGTGTGTTCAGATCAGAATGTAGGGAGGTACTAGTGGTGTGTGTGTCAGATCAGAATGTAGGGAGGTATGGTGTGTGTGTCAGATCAGAATGTAGGGAGGTACTGGTGTGTGTGTCAGATCAGAATGTAGGGAGGTACTGGTGTGTGTGTCAGATCAGAATGTAGGGAGGTATTGGTGTGTGTGTGTGTGTGTGTGTTCAGATCAGAATGTAGGGAGGTACTGGTGTGTGTGTGTGTGTTCAGATCAGAATGTAGGGAGGTACTGGTGTGTGTGTGTGTTCAGATCAGAATGTAGGAGATTGGTGTGTGTGTGTATTGGTGTGTGTCAGATCAGAATGTAGGGAGGTATTGGGTGTGTGTGTCAGATCAGAATGTAGGGAGGTATTGGTGTGTGTGTGTGTGTGTTCAGATCAGAATGTAGGGAGGTATTGGTGTGTGTGTGTGTGTGTCAGATCAGAATGTGGTGTGTGTGTGTCAGGAATGTAGGGAGGTATTGGTGTGTGTGTGTTCAGATCAGAATGTAGGGAGGTATTGGTGTGTGTGTGTGTGTGTTCAGATCAGAATGTAGGGAGGTATTGTGTGTGTGTGTGTGTGTTCAGATCAGAATGTAGGGAGGTATTGGTGTGTGTGTGTGTTCAGATCAGAATGTGTATTGGTGTGTGTGTGTGTCAGATCAGAATGTAGGGAGGTACTGGTGTGTGTGTGTGTGTGTTCAGATCAGAATGTAGGAGGTACTGGTGTGTGTGTGTGTTCAGATCAGAATGTAGGGAGGTATTGTGTGTGTGTGTGTGTGTGTGTGTTCAGATCAGAATGTAGGGGTAGGTATTGGTGTGTGTGTGTGTGTCAGATCAGAATGTAGGGAGGTACTGGTGTGTGTGTGTGTGTTCAGATCAGAATGTAGGGAGGTATTGGTGTGTGTGTGTGTGTGTGTGTGTGTGTTCAGATCAGAATGTAGGGAGGTACTGGTGTGTGTGTGTGTCAGATCAGAATGTAGGGAGGTAATGTAGGGAGGTATTGTGTGTGTGTGTCAGATCAGTAAGGTATTGGTGTGTGTGTCAGATCAGTAGGTATGGTGTGTGTGTGTGTGTGTGTGTGTGTGTGTTCAGATCAGAATGTAGGGAGGTACTGGTGTGTGTGTGTGTGTTCAGATCAGAATGTAGGGAGGTATTGGTGTGTGTGTGTGTGTTCAGATCAGAATGTAGGGAGGTATTGGTGTACAGATCAGAATGTGGGAGGTATTGTGTGTGTGTTCAGATCAGAATGTAGGGAGGTATTGGTGTGTGTGTCAGATCAGAATGTAGGGTGTGTGTGTGTGTGTGTGTGTGTGTCAGTCAGAATGTAGGGAGGTACTGTGTGTGTGTGTGTTCAGATCAGAATGTAGGAGGTATTGGTGTGTGTGTGTGTGTGTTCAGATCAGAATGTAGGGAGGTATTGGTGTGTGTGTGTGTCAGATCAGAATGTAGGGAGGTATTAGTGTGTGTGTGTGTGATCAGAATGTAGGAGGTATTGTGTGTGTGTGTGTGTGTCAGATCAGAATGTAGGAGGTATTGGTGTGTGTGTGTGTGTGTGTTCAGATCAGAATGTAGGGAGGTATGGTGTGTGTGTGTGTGTGTGTTCAGTGTGTGTGTGTGTGTCAGATCAGAATGTAGGGAGGTATGGTGTGTGTGTGTGTGATGTGTAGGGAGGTATTGGTGTGTGTGTGTGTGTTCAGATCAGAATGTAGGAGGTATTGGTGTGTGTGTGTGTGTGTTCAGATCAGAATGTAGGAGGTATTGTGTGTGTGTGTGTGTGTGTGTGTGTGTGTGTCAGATCAGAATGTAGGGAGGTATTCGTGTGTGTATTGTGTGTGTGTGTGTGTGTGTTCAGTCAGTGTGTGTGTGTGTGTGTTCAGATCAGAATGTAGGGAGGTATTGGTGTGTGTGTGTGTGTTCAGATCAGAATGTAGGGAGGTATTGGTGTGTGTGTGTGTGTGTGTTCAGATCAGAATGTAGGAGGTATTGGTGTGTGTGTGTGTGTGTCAGATCAGAATGTAGGAGGTACTAGTGTGTGTGTGTCAGTGTCAGATCAGAATGTAAGGAGGTACTGGTGTGTGTGTGTGTTCAGATCAGAATGTAGGGGTACTGGTGTGTGTGTTCAGATCAGAATGTAGGAGGTACTGGTGTGTGTGTGTGTGTTCAGATCAGAATGTAGGGAGGTACTAGTGTGTGTGTGTGTGTGTGTGTGTCAGATCAGAATGTAGGGAGTTACTGGTGTTTGTGTCAGATCAGAATGTAGGGAGTTACTGGTGTGTGTGTGTTCAGATCAGAATGTAGGGAGGTACTGGTGTGTGTGTTCAGATCAGAAGATGGGGATGTAGTTGTCTATCTTGGCGGTACTGGTGCCTCTGAGCGATACACTCAGATCAGAATGTGGGAGGTACGATGTTCCTGCATTCCTGCTCCTTCAGCTTGACGTGTGGCATAGAACACACTGAATGTGGAACTGGTTCAGGAACGCCAGCTTGTTCAGCTTCACCTGCAGGACATCAGGGGTGGGTTAGATCAGACGAGGACACCAGGGGTGGGTTGTTCAGATCAGAATGAGGACACCAGGGGTGGGTTAACGAGGACACCAGGGGGTGGTTGAGGACACCAGGGGTGGGTGTTCGAGGACACCAGGGGGTGGGTTAACGAGGACACCAGGGGGGTTAACGAGGACACCAGGGGGTGGGTGTGTGTGTGGACACCAGGGGTGGGTTAACGAGGACACCAGGGGGTGGGTTAACGAGGACACCAGGGGGGTGGGTTAACGAGGACACCAGGGGGGTGGGTTAGGACACCAGGGGTGGGTTAACGAGGACACCAGGGGGTGGGTTAACGAGGACACCAGGGGTGGGTTAACGAGGACACCAGGGGGTGGGTTAACGAGGACACCAGGGGGTGGGTTTGAGGACACAGGGGGTGGGTTAACGAGGACACCAGGGGGTGGGTTAACGAGGACACCAGGGGGTGGGTTAACGAGGACACCAGGGGTGGGTTAACGAGGACACCAGGGGGGTGGGTTAACGAGGACACCAGGGGGTGGGTTAACGAGGACACCAGGGGTGGGTTAACGGGACACCAGGGGGTGGGTTAACGAGGACACCAGGGGGTGGTTAAACGAGGACATCAGGGGGTGGTTAAACGAGGACATCAGGGGGTGGTTAAACGAGGACATCAGGGGGTGGTTAACGAGGACATCAGGGTGGTGGGTTAACGGGACGCCGGGGGGTGGGGGTTAACGAGGACATAGAACACACTGAAGTGGAACTGGCTCAGGAACGCCAGCTTGTTCAGCTTCACCTGCAGGACATCGGGGGGTTAACGAGGACGCCGGGGGTGGGTTAACGAGGACACCAGGGGGTGGGTTAACGAGGACACCAGGGGGTGGGTTAACGAGGACATAGAACACGCTGAAGTGGAACTGGTTCAGGAACGCCAGCTTGTTCAGCTTCACCTGCAGGACACCAGGGGGGTTAACGGACACCAGGGGTGGGTTAACGAGGACACCAGGGGGTGGGTTAACGAGGACACCAGGGGGTGGGTTAACGAGGACACCAGGGTGGAGTTAGCTTCACCTGAGGACACCAGGGGTGGGTTAACGAGGACACCAGGGGTGGGTTAACGAGGACACCAGGGGGTGGGTTAACGAGGACACCAGGGGGTGGGTTAACGAGGACATCAGGGGGTGGGTTAACGAGGACACCAGGGGGTGGGTTAACGAGGACACCAGGGGTGGGTTAACGAGGACACCAGGGGGTGGGTTAACGAGGACATAGAACACGCTGAAGTGGAACTGGTTCAGGAACGCCAGCTTGTTCAGCTTCACCTGCAGGACACCAGGGGTGGGTTAACGGGACACCAGGGGGTGGGTTAACGAGGACACCAGGGGTGGGTTAACGAGGACACCAGGGGTGGTTAACGAGGACACCAGGGGTGGGTTAACGAGGACACCAGGGGGTGGTTAACGAGGACACCAGGGGGTGGGTTAACGAGGACACCAGGGGTGGGTTACTGGGACGCCGGGGGTGGGGGTTAACGAGGACATAGAACACACTGAAGTGGAACTGGCTCAGGAACGCCAGCTTGTTCAGCTTCACCTGCAGGGGTTAACGAGGACGCCGGGGGTGGGTGGGTTAACGGGGACGCGGGGTGGTGGGTGGGTTAACGAGGTCGCGGGGTGGTGGGTGGGTTAACGGGGACGCCGGGGGTGTCGTGGGTCTTGGGGGGGGTTCTGTTAATACTATGATTAGAGGGGAGTGAGTGTGCGTGTGTGTGTGGATGTGTAGAAGTCGCTGCTCACCTCATGCTCAAAGAACCTGTCCTCCAGTGTCTTGTCCCCTGGGTTGCTGCCTGCTCCCTCAAACAGGAGCTTGTATTCCTGAGAGGAGAGGGAGAGGGAGAGGGAGAGGGAGAGGAGAGGAGAGGATCACCATATGTTTTGACTATCAATAGGATGAGGCAGGAGGGTAGCTGTATTGCTGGGGGATTGAGAACATATTTCATTGGTCCTCTGCTTTAGATCAACGGTTAGACCAATGTCCTTATAGCAGGTGTGCCTCTCTAAATACAGTCACAGAATACAGTCACAGAATAGAAAGAGACTTGGTGAAGGTGCCCAGTATCAGGCTAGTAGTAGCAGTAGTAAGGACCAGTAACTGACAGGGTAGTAGCCAGTAGGCTAGGCTAGTAGGAAGGACCAGTAACTGACAGGGTAGTAGCCAGTAGGCTAGGCTAGTAGGAAGGACCAGTAACTGACAGGGTAGTAGCCAGCAGGCTGGGTTAGCAGTCGTAGTATAACTTACAGGGTAGTAGTCAGCCACAGCTTTGACCTGTTCGTAGTCGTCAGCGCGGGCAAGCTGAGCCAGCCCCTCAGGGTACAGCTTGCCACAGTGGGGGAACAGCTTGGCACGGTCCTCCTTAGACAGTTCCGTACCAAATGAGTTGATGGTGATGATGAAGGCCCTCCTGTCCGCCTCAAACTGGACACACAGAGGGAGAGGAAATAGGAAACTGACTGATTGACAGGTGAGAGATTAATATACTAGAACACACTTCAAGGTGTGGGTCAATTTTTCCTTTAAATTGGATGGTCCAGTATAAATGACTAAAGAGAA
Source organism: Oncorhynchus nerka (assembly GCF_034236695.1). Lineage (NCBI taxonomy): Eukaryota > Metazoa > Chordata > Actinopteri > Salmoniformes > Salmonidae > Oncorhynchus > Oncorhynchus nerka. The sequence goes on from NC_088422.1 coordinate 106,065,537, forward strand.
CCACCACAGTGGCATTTGGAAAGTATTCAGACCCCTTGACGTTTTCCACATTTTGTTACTTTACAGACTTATTCTAACATGGATTAAATTGTTTTCTATTCTCATCACTACACAGACACACACAATACCCCAAAATAAAGCAAAAACAAGTTGATATTTTGCAAATATATATATATATATTTTTTCAATTAACTCAGTACTTTGTTGAAGCACCTTTGGCAGCGATTACAGCCTTCAGTCTTCTTGGGAATGACGATACAAGCTTGGCACATCTGTATTTGTGGAGTTTTATTTTAACTAGGCAAGTCAGTTAAGGACAAATTCTTATTTACAATGATGGCCTGCACCGGCCAAAACCGGACGACGCTGGGCCAATGGTGTGCCGCCCTATGGGACTCCCAATCACAGCCAGTTGAAATACAGCCTGGTATCGAACCAGGGTGTCTGTAGTGACGCCTCAAGCACTGAGATGCAGTGTCTTAGACTGCTGCGTCACTCGGGAGCCTAGAGTTTCTCCCATTGTTCTCTGTAGATCCTCTCAAGCTCTGTCAGGTTGGATGGGGGAGCGTTGCTGCACAGCTATTTTCTGGCCTCTCCAGAGATGTTCGATTGGGTTCAAGTCCAGGCTCTGGCTGGGCCACTCAAGGACATTCAGAGACTCGTCCCGAAGCCACTCCTGTGTTGTCTTGGCTGTGTGCTTAGGGTCATTGTCATGTTGGAAGGTGAACCTTCGCCCCAGTCTAAGGTCCCGAAGCGCTCTGGAGCGGGTTTTCATCAAGGATCTCTCTGTACTTTGCTCCGATCATCTTTCCTTCGATCCTGACTAGTCTCCCAGTCCCTGCCGCTGAAAAACATCACCACAGCATGATGCTGCCACCACCATGCTTCACCGTAGGGATGGTGCCAGGTTTCCTCCAGACCTGCCACTTGGTATTCAGGCCAAAGAGTTCAATCTTGGTTTCATTAGACCAAAGAATCTTGTTTCTCATGGTCTGAGAGTTTTCAGGTGCCATTTGGCAAACTCCAAGCGGGCTGTCATGTGCCTTTTACTGAGGAATGGCTACAGGAGCCATAAAGGCTTGATTTGTGGAGTCTGGAGCTCTGTCACAGTGACCAAGAACCTCCCTGACCAAGGCCCTTCACTCCCGATTACTCAGTTTGGCTGGGCAGACAGCTCTAGGAAGAGTCTTTGTGGTTCCAAACTTCTTCCATTTAAGAATGATGGAGACCACTGTGTTCTTGGGGACCGTCAATGCTGCAGAAATGTTTTGGTACCCTTCCCCAGATCTGTGCCACGACACAATCCTGTCTTGGAGCTCTACGGACAATTCCTTTGACCTCATGGCTTGGTTTTTGCTCTGACATGCACTGTCAACTGTGGGACCTTATATAGACAGGTGTGTGCCTTTTCAAATAATGTCCAATCAATTGAATGTACCACAGGTGGACTCCAATCAAGTTGTAGAAACATCTCAAAGGTGATCAATGGAAACAGGATGCACCTGAGATCAATTTTGAGTCTCATAGCAAAGGTTCTGAATACTTATGTAAATCTGTTTTTTCATTTTTAATACATTTGTGAAAATTTCTAAAAACCTGTTTTTGCTTTGTCATTATGGGTCATTATGGGGGTATTGTGATGTCATCATGGGGTATTGTGATGTCATTATGGGGTATTGTGATGTGATGTCATTATGGGGTATTGTGATGTCATTATGGGGTATTGTGATGTCGATTGATGAGTTTCTTTTTTAATCCATTTTAGAATAAGGCTGTAACGTAACAAAAATGTGTAAAAAGTCAAGGGGTCTGAATACTTTCCCCGAAGACACTTGTATATCAAGTTAACTTTCTAATGAAGGGACACGCTCACGGACCTCTAGAATGGGACACATGGTGTCACCAGTGGTTCCTCCCAGAGTGGAGCAGAACTTGTAGAAAGCCTCCAGATAAGCCTGGAAATGGAGACACGGATTCAAGTCAATGACCATCTATCTCTTATGTTGCACGATGTGGTTTAACATTGTGAATGAAATCCCTTTGCTCACCTTATACAGAGTATTACAGGTGAATGAAATCTCCTTGCTCACCTTATACAGAGTATTACAGGTGAATGAAATCTCCTTGCTCACCTTATACAGAGTATTACAGGTGAATGAAATCTCCTTGCTCACCTTATACAGAGTATTACAGGTGAATGAAATCTCCTTGCTCACCTTATACAGAGTATTACAGGTGAATGAAATCTCCTTGCTCACCTTACTACAGAGTATTACAGGTGAATGAAATCTCCTTGCTCACCTTATACAGAGTATTACAGGTGAATGAAATCTCCTTGCTCACCTTATACAGAGTATTACTCTCCTTGCTCACCTTATACAGAGTATTACAGGTGAATGAAATCTCCTTGCTCACCTTATACAGAGTATTACAGGTGAATGAAATCTCCTTGCTCACCTTATACAGAGTATTACAGGTGAATGAAATCTCCTTGCTCACCTTATACAGAGTATTACAGGTGAATGAAATCTCCTTGCTCACCTTACTACAAAGTATTACAGGTGAATGAAATCTCCTTGCTCACCTTATACAGAGTATTACAGGTGAATGAAATCTCCTTGCTCACCTTATACAGAGTATTACAGGTGAATGAAATCTCCTTGCTCACCTTACTACAGAGTATTACAGGTGAATGAAATCTCCTTGCTCACCTTATACAGAGTATTACAGGTGAATGAAATCTCCTTGCTCACCTTACTACAGAGTATTACAGGTGAATGAAATCTCCTTGCTCACCTTATACAGAGTATTACAGGTGAATGAAATCTCCTTGCTCACCTTATACAGAGTATTACAGGTGAATGAAATCTCCTTGCTCACCTTACTACAGAGTATTACAGGTGAATGAAATCTCCTTGCTCACCTTATACAGAGTATTACAGGTGAATGAAATCTCCTTGCTCACCTTATACAGAGTATTACAGGTGAATGAAATCCCTTACTACAGAGTATTACAGGTGAATGAAATCTCCTTGCTCACCTTATACAGAGTATTACAGGTGAATGAAATCCCTTACTACAGAGTATTACAGGTGAATGAAATCTCCTTGCTCACCTTATACAGAGTATTACGGATAATCTCAATGTTCATCTCATCCAGATCCTGCTCAGATATGCAGTCTTGGAAGAAAGCAGCTGAAGAAATGATCAGACATTTAAAAACAGGATTTAGAAGATTACACATTTATGAGCAATGTTGAGTTTTAGCGCCATCTAGTGTTAGAGGTTATAAAATCACTCCAGTCTGTTGTTCAAAGATTCTTCTTCCTTGTTGTTTTAGCGCCATCTAGTGTTAGAGGTTATAAAATCCCTCCAGTCTGTTGTTCAAAGATTCTTCTTCCTTGCATTCTCAAATCCATGAGTTCCATTAGTAAATCACCCAGGATGGGAACAGTTCCATTAGTAAACCACCCAGGATGGGGGTGACAGTTCCATTAGTAAACCACCCAGGATGGGAGTGACAGTTCCATTAGTAAACCACCCAGGATTTCCATTAGTAAACCACCCAGGACCGGGGGGAACAGTTCCATTAGTAAACCACCCAGGACGGGGGAACAGTTCCATTAGTAAACCACCCAGGATGGGGGAACAGTTCCATTAGTAAACCACCCAGGACGGGGTGAACAGTTCCATTAGTAAACCACCCAGGACGGGGGAACAGTTCCATTAGTAAACCACCCAGGATGGAGGGGGAACAGTTCCATTAGTAAACCACCCAGGACGGGGGGAACAGTTCCATTAGTAAACCACCCAGGATGGGGGGAACAGTTCCATTAGTAAACCACCCAGGACGGGGGGAACAGTTCCATTAGTAAACCACCCAGGATGGAGGGGAACAGTTCCATTAGTAAACCAAACAGTTCCATTAGTAAACCACCCAGGATGGGGGAACAGTTCCATTAGTAAACCACCCAGGATGGGGGGACAGTTCCATTAGTAAACCACCCAGGATGGGGGGAACAGTTCCATTAGTAAACCACCCAGGACGGGGGAACAGTTCCATTAGTAAACCACCCAGGATGGGGGGAACAGTTCCATTAGTAAACCACCCAGGGATGGGGGGACAGTTCCATTAGTAAACCACCCAGGATGGGGGGGGGAACAGTTCCATTAGTAAACCACCAGGACCCCATTAGTAAACCACCCAGGATGGGGGGACAGTTCCATTAGTAAACCACCCAGGATGGGGGAACAGTTCCATTAGTAAACCACCCAGGATGGGGGAACAGTTCCATTAGTAAACCACCCAGGATGGGGAACAGTTCCATTAGTAAACCACCCAGGATGGGGGGAACAGTTCCATTAGTAAACCACCCAGGATGGGGGAACAGTTCCATTAGTAAACCACGCAGGATGGGGGAACAGTTCCATTAGTAAACCACCCAGGATGGGGGGAAACAGTTCCATTGGTAAACCACCCAGGATGGGGGGAACAGTTCCATTAGTAAACCACCCAGGATGGGGGGACAGTTCCATTAGTAAACCACCCAGGATGGGGGGAACAGTTCCATTAGTAAACCACCCAGGATGGGGGAACAGTTCCATTAGTAAACCACCCAGGACGGGGGGGACAGTTCCATTAGTAAACCACCCAGGACGGGGGACAGTTCCATTAGTAAACCACCCAGGACGGGGGAACAGTTCCATTAGTAAACCACCCAGGACGGGGGGAACAGTTCCATTAGTAAACCACCCAGGATGGGGGAACAGTTCCATTAGTAAACCACCCAGGACGGGGAACAGTTCCATTAGTAAACCACCCAGGACGGGGGGACAGTTCCATTAGTAAACCACCCAGGATGGGGGGGAACAGTTCCATTAGTAAACCACCCAGGATGGGGGGGGAACAGCTCCATTAGTAAACCACCCAGGATGGGGGGGGAACAGCTCCATTAGTAAACCACCCAGGATGGGGGAACAGTTCCATTAGTAAACCACCCAGGACAGGGGAACAGTTCCATTAGTAAACCACCCAGGACGGGGAACAGTTCCATTAGTAAACCACCCAGGATGGGAACAGTTCCATTAGTAAACCACCCAGGACGGGGGAACAGTTCCATTAGTAAACCACCCAGGATGAGGGAACAGTTCCATTAGTAACCCACCCAGGACGGGGGAACAGTTCCATTAGTAAACCACCCAGGATGAGGGGAACAGTTCCATTAGTAAACCACCCAGGACGGGGGGAACAGTTCCATTAGTAAACCACCCAGGACGGGGGGAACAGTTCCATTAGTAAACCACCCAGGACGGGGGGAACAGTTCCATTAGTAAACCACCCAGGACGGGGGAACAGTTCCATTAGTAAACCACCCAGGACGGGGGGGAACAGTTCCATTAGTAAACCACCCAGGACGGGGGGGGACAGTTCCATTAGTAAACCACCCAGGACGGGGGACAGTTCCATTAGTAAACCACCCAGGACGGGGAACAGTTCCATTAGTAAACCACCCAGGACGGGGGGAACAGTTCCATTAGTAAACCACCCAGGATGGGGAACAGTTCCATTAGTAAACCACCCAGGACGGGGAACAGTTCCATTAGTAAACCACCCAGGACGGGGGGGACAGTTCCATTAGTAAACCACCCAGGATGGGGGAACAGTTCCATTAGTAAACCACCCAGGATGGGGGGGGAACAGCTCCATTAGTAAACCACCCAGGATGGGGGGGGGGAACAGTTCCATTAGTAAACCACCCAGGACAGGGGAACAGTTCCATTAGTAAACCACCCAGGACGGGGGAACAGTTCCATTAGTAAACCACCCAGGATGGGAACAGTTCCATTAGTAACCCACCCAGGACGGGGGGGAACAGTTCCATTAGTAAACCACCCAGGATGGGGGGGAACAGTTCCATTAGTAACCCACCCAGGACGGGGGGGGAACAGTTCCATTAGTAAACCACCCAGGATGGGGTGGAACAGTTCCATTAGTAAACCACCCAGGATGGGGGAACAGTTCCATTAGTAAACCACCCAGGACGGGGGGGATCAGTTCCATTAGTAAACCACCCAGGACGGGGGGGACAGTTCCATTAGTAAACCACCCAGGACGGGGGGGAACAGTTCCATTAGTAAACCACCCAGGACGGGGGGGAACAGTTCCATTAGTAAACCACCCAGGACGGGGGGAACAGTTCCATTAGTAAACCACCCAGGACGGGGGGAGGACAGTTCCATTAGTAAACCACCCAGGATGGGGGAACAGTTCCATTAGTAAACCACCCAGGACGGGGGGACAGTTCCATTAGTAAACCACCCAGGATGGGGGGAACAGTTCCATTAGTAAACCACCCAGGATGGGGAACAGTTCCATTAGTAAACCACCCAGGACGGGGGGATCAGTTCCATTAGTAAACCACCCAGGACGGGGGGAACAGTTCCATTAGTAAACCACCCAGGATGGGGTGGAACAGTTCCATTAGTAAACCACCCAGGATGGGGGACAGTTCCATTAGTAAACCACCCAGGACGGGGGGATCAGTTCCATTAGTAAACCACCCAGGACGGGGGACAGTTCCATTAGTAAACCACCCAGGACGGGGGACAGTTCCATTAGTAAACCACCCAGGACGGGGGGAACAGTTCCATTAGTAAACCACCCAGGACGGGGGAACAGTTCCATTAGTAAACCACCCAGGACGGGGGGGACAGTTCCATTAGTAAACCACCCAGGATGGGGAACAGTTCCATTAGTAACCCACCCAGGACGGGGGGAACAGTTCCATTAGTAAACCACCCAGGATGGGGGGAACAGTTCCATTAGTAAACCACCCAGGATGGGGAACAGTTCCATTAGTAAACCACCCAGGACGGGGGGATCAGTTCCATTAGTAAACCACCCAGGACGGGGGAACAGTTCCATTAGTAAACCACCCAGGACGGGGGAACAGTTCCATTAGTAAACCACCCAGGACGGGGAACAGTTCCATTAGTAAACCACCCAGGATGGGAACAGTTCCATTAGGGGGGGAACAGTTCCATTAGTAAACCACCCAGGACGGGAACAGTTCCATTAGTAAACCACCCAGGACGGGGGGAACAGTTCCATTAGTAAACCACCCAGGATGGGGGGGAACAGTTCCATTAGTAAACCACCCAGGACGGGGAACAGTTCCATTAGTAAACCACCCAGGACGGGGGAACAGTTCCATTAGTAAACCACCCAGGACGGGGGAACAGTTCCATTAGTAAACCACCCAGGATGGGGGGGAACAGTTCCATTAGTAAACCACCCAGGACGGGGGGGAACAGTTCCATTAGTAAACCACCCAGGACGGGGGGGGAACAGTTCCATTAGTAAACCACCCAGGATGGGGGAACAGTTCCATTAGTAAACCACCCAGGACGGGGGGGACAGTTCCATTAGTAAACCACCCAGGACGGGGGGGAACAGTTCCATTAGTAAACCACCCAGGACGGGGGGGAACAGTTCCATTAGTAAACCACCCAGGACGGGGGACAGTTCCATTAGTAAACCACCCAGGACGGGGGAACAGTTCCATTAGTAAACCACCCAGGACGGGGGGAACAGTTCCATTAGTAAACCACCCAGGACGGGGGAACAGTTCCATTAGTAAACCACCAGGATGGGGGGACAGTTCCATTAGTAAACCACCCAGGACGGGGGGACAGTTCCATTAGTAAACCACCCAGGACGGGGGGAACAGTTCCATTAGTAAACCACCCAGGACGGGGAACAGTTCCATTAGTAAACCACCCAGGATGGGGAACAGTTCCATTAGTAAACCACCCAGGGCGGGGGGAACAGTTCCATTAGTAAACCACCCAGGATGGGGGGAACAGTTCCATTAGTAAACCACCCAGGACGGGGGAACAGTTCCATTAGTAAACCACCCAGGACGGGGGAACAGTTCCATTAGTAAACCACCCAGGACGGGGGACAGTTCCATTAGTAAACCACCCAGGACGGGGGACAGTTCCATTAGTAAACCACCCAGGACGGGGGGGAACAGTTCCATTAGTAAACCACCCAGGACGGGGGACAGTTCCATTAGTAAACCACCCAGGACGGGGGACAGTTCCATTAGTAAACCACCCAGGATGGGGGAACAGTTCCATTAGTAAACCACCCAGGACGGGGGGGAACAGTTCCATTAGTAAACCACCCAGGATGGGGGGGAACAGTTCCATTAGTAAACCACCCAGGATGGGGGGGAACAGTTCCATTAGTAAACCACCCAGGACGGGGGGGGAACAGTTCCATTAGTAAACCACCCAGGGGGGGAACAGTTCCATTAGTAAACCACCCAGGGCGGGGACAGTTCCATTAGTAAACCACCCAGGATGGGGGGGAACAGTTCCATTAGTAAACCACCCAGGATGGGGGAACAGTTCCATTAGTAAACCACCCAGGACGGGGGACAGTTCCATTAGTAAACCACCCAGGACGGGGAACAGTTCCATTAGTAAACCACCCAGGACGGGGGAACAGTTCCATTAGTAAACCACCCAGGACGGGGGGGAACAGTTCCATTAGTAAACCACCCAGGGATGGGGGAACAGTTCCATTAGTAAACCACCCAGGATGGGGGGAACAGTTCCATTAGTAAACCACCCAGGACGGGGGAACAGTTCCATTAGTAAACCACCCAGGACGGGGGAACAGTTCCATTAGTAAACCACCCAGGACGGGGGGAACAGTTCCATTAGTAAACCACCCAGGACGGGGGAACAGTTCCATTAGTAAACCACCCAGGATGGGGGAACAGTTCCATTAGTAAACCACCCAGGACGGGGGGACAGTTCCATTAGTAAACCACCCAGGACGGGGAACAGTTCCATTAGTAAACCACCCAGGACGGGGGGAACAGTTCCATTAGTAAACCACCCAGGACGGGGGGACAGTTCCATTAGTAAACCACCCAGGATGGGGGAACAGTTCCATTAGTAAACCACCCAGGATGGGGAACAGTTCCATTAGTAAACCACCCAGGATGGGGAACAGTTCCATTAGTAAACCACCCAGGATGGGGAACAGTTCCATTAGTAAACCACCCAGGATGGGGGAACAGTTCCATTAGTAAACCACCCAGGATGGGGGAACAGTTCCATTAGTAAACCACCCAGGATGGGGAACAGTTCCATTAGTAAACCACCCAGGATGGGGAACAGTTCCATTAGTAAACCACCCAGGATGGGGGAACAGTTCCATTAGTAAACCACCCAGGACGGGGAGGGGACAGTTCCATTAGTAAACCACCCAGGACGGGGGAACAGTTCCATTAGTAAACCACCCAGGATGGGGGAACAGTTCCATTAGTAAACCACCCAGGACGGGGGGGGACAGTTCCATTAGTAAACCACCCAGGACGGGGGACAGTTCCATTAGTAAACCACCCAGGACGGGGGAACAGTTCCATTAGTAAACCACCCAGGATGGGGGAACAGTTCCATTAGTAAACCACCCAGGACGGGGAACAGTTCCATTAGTAAACCACCCAGGACGGGGGATAGTTCCATTAGTAAACCACCCAGGACGGGGAACAGTTCCATTAGTAAACCACCCAGGACGGGGGACAGTTCCATTAGTAAACCACCCAGGATGGGGGGGGACAGTTCCATTAGTAAACCACCCAGGATGGGGGGGAACAGTTCCATTAGTAAACCACTCAGGACGGGGGACAGTTCCATTAGTAAACCACCCAGGACGGGGGGGGGAAACAGTTCCATTAGTAAACCACCCAGGACGGGGGACAGTTCCATTAGTAAACCACCCAGGACGGGGGGACAGTTCCATTAGTAAACCACCCAGGACGGGGGGACAGTTCCATTAGTAAACCACCCAGGACGGGGGACAGTTCCATTAGTAAACCACCCAGGACGGGGGGGAACAGTTCCATTAGTAATTAGTAAACCACTCAGGACGGGGGACAGTTCCATTAGTAAACCACCCAGGACGGGGGAACAGTTCCATTAGTAAACCACCCAGGACGGGGGGGGACAGTTCCATTAGTAAACCACTCAGGACGGGGGACAGTTCCATTAGTAAACCACCCAGGACGGGGGACAGTTCCATTAGTAAACCACCCAGGATGGGGGGGAACAGTTCCATTAGTAAACCACCCAGGATGAGGGAACAGTTCCATTAGTAAACCACTCAGGACGGGGACAGTTCCATTAGTAAACCACCCAGGACGGGGGAAACAGTTCCATTAGTAAACCACCCAGGACGGGGGGACAGTTCCATTAGTAAACCACCCAGGACGGGGGGACAGTTCCATTAGTAAACCACCCAGGACGGGGGACAGTTCCATTAGTAAACCACCCAGGACGGGGGAACAGTTCCATTAATTAGTAAACCACCCAGGACGGGGGGAACAGTTCCATTAGTAAACCACCCAGGACGGGGACAGTTCCATTAGTAAACCACCCAGGACGGGGGGACAGTTCCATTAGTAAACCACCCAGGACGGGGGGGAACAGTTCCATTAGTAAACCACCCAGGACGGGGGGGAACAGTTCCATTAGTAAACCACCCAGGACGGAGGACAGTTCCATTAGTAAACCACCCAGGACGGGGGACAGTTCCATTAGTAAACCACTCAGGACGGGGGACAGTTCCATTAGTAAACCACCCAGGACGGGGGACAGTTCCATTAGTAAACCACCCAGGATGGGGGGGAACAGTTCCATTAGTAAACCACCCAGGATGGGGGGGAACAGTTCCATTAGTAAACCACTCAGGACGGGGGACAGTTCCATTAGTAAACCACCCAGGACGGGGGGAACAGTTCCATTAGTAAACCACCCAGGACGGGGGACAGTTCCATTAGTAAACCACCCAGGACGGGGACAGTTCCATTAGTAAACCACCCAGGACGGGGGGAACAGTTCCATTAGTAAACCACCCAGGACGGGGGGAACAGTTCCATTAGTAAACCACCCAGGACGGGGGGAACAGTTCCATTAGTAAACCACCCAGGACGGGGGGAACAGTTCCATTAGTAAACCACCCAGGACGGGGACAGTTCCATTAGTAAACCACCCAGGACGGGGGACAGTTCCATTAGTAAACCACCCAGGACGGGGGGAACAGTTCCATTAGTAAACCACCCAGGACGGGGGGAACAGTTCCATTAGTAAACCACCCAGGACGGGGGGAACAGTTCCATTAGTAAACCACCCAGGACGGGGGGAACAGTTCCATTAGTAAACCACCCAGGACGGGGACAGTTCCATTAGTAAACCACCCAGGACGGGGACAGTTCCATTAGTAAACCACCCAGGACGGGGGGAACAGTTCCATTAGTAAACAACCCAGGACGGGGGGAACAGTTCCATTAGTAAACCACCCAGGACGGGGACAGTTCCATTAGTAAACCACCCAGGACGGGGAACAGTTCCATTAGTAAACCACCCAGGACGGGGAACATTTCCATTAGTAAACCACCCAGGATGGGGGGAACATTTCCATTAGTAAACCACTCCAGGACGGGGACAGTTCCATTAGTAAACCACCCAGGACGGGGGGGGAACAGTTCCATTAGTAAACCACCCAGGACGGGGGTGGGGGACAGTTCCATTAGTAAACCACCCAGGACGGGGGACAGTTCCATTCGTAAACCACCCAGGACGGACGGGGGGGGAACAGTTCCATTAGTAAACCACCCAGGACGGGGGACAGTTCCATTAGTAAACCACCCAGGACGGGGGGGGGAAACAGTTCCATTAGTAAACCACCCAGGACGGGGGGGAACAGTTCCATTAGTAAACCACCCAGGACGGGGGGGAACAGTTCCATTAGTAAACCACCCAGGACGGGGGGAACAGTTCCATTAGTAAACCACCCAGGACGGGGGACAGTTCCATTAGTAAACCACCCAGGACGGGGGACAGTTCCATTAGTAAACCACCCAGGACGGGGGACAGTTCCATTAGTAAACCACCCAGGACGGGGGGACAGTTCCATTAGTAAACCACCCAGGACGGGGGGAACAGTTCCATTAGTAAACCACCCAGGACGGGGGGAACAGTTCCATTAGTAAACCACCCAGGACGGGGGAACAGTTCCATTAGTAAACCACCCAGGACGGGGGGAACAGTTCCATTAGTAAACCACCCAGGACGGGGGACAGTTCCATTAGTAAACCACCCAGGACGGGGGGGAACAGTTCCATTAGTAAACCACCCAGGACGGGGGGGGACAGTTCCATTAGTAAACCACCCAGGACGGGGGACAGTTCCATTAGTAAACCACCCAGGACGGGGGACAGTTCCATTAGTAAACCACCCAGGACGGGGACAGTTCCATTAGTAAACCACCCAGGACGGGGACAGTTCCATTAGTAAACCACCCAGGACGGGGGGGAACAGTTCCATTAGTAAACCACCCAGGACGGGGGACAGTTCCATTAGTAAACCACCCAGGACGGGGGAACATTTCCATTAGTAAACCACCCAGGATGGGGGGGAACAGTTCCATTAGTAAACCACTCAGGACGGGGGACAGTTCCATTAGTAAACCACTCAGGACGGGGGACAGTTCCATTAGTAAACCACCCAGGACGGGGGGGGGAACAGTTCCATTAGTAAACCACCCAGGACGGGGGGGGACAGTTCCATTAGTAAACCACCCAGGACGGACGGGGGGGGAACAGTTCCATTAGTAAACCACCCAGGACGGGGGACAGTTCCATTAGTAAACCACCCAGGACGGGGGGGGGACAGTTCCATTAGTAAACCACCCAGGACGGGGACAGTTCCATTAGTAAACCACCCAGGACGGACGGGGGGGGGACAGTTCCATTAGTAAACCACCCAGGACGGGGGACAGTTCCATTAGTAAACCACCCAGGACGGGGGGAACAGTTCCATTAGTAAACCACCCAGGACGGGGGGGAACAGTTCCATTAGTAAACCACCCAGGACGGGGGACAGTTCCATTAGTAAACCACCCAGGACGGGGGGAACAGTTCCATTAGTAAACCACCCAGGACGGGGGGAACAGTTCCATTAGTAAACCACCCAGGACGGGGGGACAGTTCCATTAGTAAACCACCCAGGACGGGGGAACAGTTCCATTAGTAAACCACCCAGGACGGGGGGAACAGTTCCATTAGTAAACCACCCAGGACGGGGGGACAGTTCCATTAGTAAACCACCCAGGACGGGGGGACAGTTCCATTAGTAAACCACCCAGGACGGGGACAGTTCCATTAGTAAACCACCCAGGACGGGGACAGTTCCATTAGTAAACCACCCAGGACGGGGGAACAGTTCCATTAGTAAACCACCCAGAACGGGGGAACAGTTCCATTAGTAAACCACCCAGAATGGGGAACAGTTCCATTAGTAAACCACCCAGGACGGGGGGAACAGTTCCATTAGTAAACCACCCAGGACGGGGGGGAACAGTTCCATTAGTAAACCACTCAGGACGGGGGACAGTTCCATTAGTAAACCACCCAGGACGGGGGGGGAACAGTTCCATTAGTAAACCACCCAGGACGGGGGGGGACAGTTCCATTAGTAAACCACCCAGGACGGACGGGGGGGGAACAGTTCCATTAGTAAACCACCCAGGACGGGGGTGGGGGACAGTTCCATTAGTAAACCACCCAGGACGGGGGACAGTTCCATTAGTAAACCACCCAGGACGGGGGGGGAACAGTTCCATTAGTAAACCACCCAGGACGGGGACAGTTCCATTAGTAAACCACCCAGGACGGGGGGAACAGTTCCATTAGTAAACCACCCAGGACGGGGGGAACAGTTCCATTAGTAAACCACCCAGGACGGGGGAACATTTCCATTAGTAAACCACCCAGGACGGGGGGAACAGTTCCATTAGTAAACCACCCAGGACGGGGAACAGTTCCATTAGTAAACCACCCAGGACGGGGGAACAGTTCCATTAGTAAACCACCCAGGACGGGGGGGGAACAGTTCCATTAGTAAACCACCCAGGACGGGGGGAACAGTTCCATTAGTAAACCACCCAGGACGGGGGAACAGTTCCATTAGTAAACCACCCAGGACGGGGGGACAGTTCCATTAGTAAACCACCCAGGACGGGGGAACAGTTCCATTAGTAAACCACCCAGGACGGGGGAACAGTTCCATTAGTAAACCACCCAGGACGGGGGACAGTTCCATTAGTAAACCACCCAGGACGGGGGACAGTTCCATTAGTAAACCACCCAGGACGGGGGAACAGTTCCATTAGTAAACCACCCAGAATGGGGAACAGTTCCATTAGTAAACCACCCAGAATGGGGAACAGTTCCATTAGTAAACCACCCAGGACGGGGGGAACAGTTCCATTAGTAAACCACCCAGGACGGGGGAACAGTTCCATTAGTAAACCACCCAGGATGGGGGGGGGGACAGTTCCATTAGTAAACCACCCAGGATGGGGAACAGACAGTTGAGAAAAGCGATCCACACTAATAAGCAATACTAGTGGATCAGTAAATCAACCCAATAGAGTGTGTAGCACTGCCAGAATGTGTCCCAAATGGCACCCCATTTCATCGTGCATTACTTTGGATCAGAGCCCTTCTGTGCATTCAAAAGTAACGCAGTACAGTGGGTATCCTTAGTATTCATCCTCTTGGATGTACATCTACAGTACATACAGTGGGTATCATTAGTATTCATCCTCTTGGATGTACATCTACAGTACATACAGTGGGTATCATTAGTATTCATCCTCTTGGATGTACATCTACAGTACATACAGTGGGTATCCTTAGTAGTCATCCTCTTGGATGTACATCTACAGTACATACAGTGGGTATCCTTAGTATTCATCCTCTTGGATGTACATCTACAGTACATACAGTGGGTATCCTTAGTATTCATCCTCTTGGATGTACATCTACAGTACATACAGTGGGTATCCTTAGTATTCATCCTCTTGGAATTTTTTATATTTTTTTGAGTTACAAAGTCAGATTGAAATTGATTCCATTGTGATTTTTGGTCATTGATCTCCACAAAATACTCTAATTTTAAAGTGGAAGAAAAATGCTAACATTCTTCACACAATTAATGAAAAATAAAACAAATATACGTTAGATTAGGTAAGTATTCAACCCCGAGTCAATACGCTATATTAGATAAGTAAGCACTATATAGGGAATAGGGCCCTGGTCTATAGTTGTACCACTATATAGGGAATAGGGCTCTGGTCTATAGTAGTACCACTATATAGGGAATAGGGCCCTGGTCTATAGTAGTACCACTATATAGGGAATAGGGCTCTGGTCTATAGTAGTGCACTATATAGGGAATAGGGTTCTGGTCTATAGTAGTATCACTATATAGGGAATAGGGCTCTGGTCTATAGTAGTAACTGAAATAGGGCCCTGGTCTATAGTAGTACCACTATATAGGAATAGGGCCCTGGTCTATAGTAGTACCACTATATAGGTAGGGCCCTGGTCCAAAGTAGTCAACCCCCTGGTCTATAGTAGTACCACTATATAGGGAATAGGGCTCTGGTCTATAGTAGACCACTATATAGTAGGGCTCTGGTCTATAGTAGTACACTATATAGGAATAGGGCTCTGGTCTATAGTAGTGTACTATATAGGAATAGGGCTCTGGTCTATAGTAGTACCACTATATAGGGGGGCTATAGTAGTGTACTATATAGGGAATAGGGCTCTGGTCTATAGTAGTACCACTATATAGGGAATAGGGCTCTGGTCTATAGTAGTACCACTATATAGGAATAGGGCTCTGGTCTATAGTAGTATCACTATATAGGAATAGGGCTCTGGTCTAAAGTAGTGCAATATATAGGAATAGGGCCTGGTCTATAGTAGTACCACTATATAGAATAGGGCCCTGGTCTATAGTAGTACCACTATATAGGGAATAGGGTTCTGGTCTATAGTAGTACCAATATAGGGAATAGGGCTCTGGTCTATAGTAGTACCACTATATATAGGGTCTAGGGCTCTGGTCTATAGTAGTGTACTATATAGGGATAGGGCTCTGGTCTATAGTAGTGTACTATATAGGGAATAGGGCTCTGGTATATAGTAGTACCCTATAGGGAATAGGGCTCTGGTCTATAGTAGTACCACTATATAGGAATAGGGCCCTGGTCTATAGTAGTACCACTATATAGGGAATAGGGCACTGGTCTATAGTAGTGCACTATATAGGGAATAGGGTTCTGGTCTATAGTAGTATCACTATATAGGGAATAGGGCTCTGGTCTATAGTAGTACCACTATATAGGGAATAGGGCCCTGGTCTATAGTAGTACCACTATATAGGGAATAGGGCCCTGGTCTATAGTAGTACCACTATATAGGGAATAGGGCCCTGGTCTAAAGTAGTGCAATATATAGGGAATAGGGCCCTGGTCTATAGTAGTACCACTATATAGGGAATAGGGCTCTGGTCTATAGTAGTACCACTATATAGGGAATAGGGCTCTGGTCTATAGTAGTACCACTATATAGGGAATAGGGCTCTGGTCTATAGTAGTGTACTATATAGGGAATAGGGCTCTGGTCTAGTAGTACCACTATATAGGGAATAGGGCTCTGGTCTATAGTAGTGTACTATATAGAATAGGGCTCTGGTCTATAGTAGTACCACTATATAGGGAATAGGGCTCTGGTCTATAGTTGTACCACTATATAGGGAATAGGGCTCTGGTCTATAGTAGTACCACTATATATAGGGAATAGGGCTCTGGTCTATAGTAGTGTACTATATAGGGAATAGGGCTCTGGTCTATAGTAGTACCACTATATAGGGAATAGGGCTCTGGTCTATAGTAGTACCACTATATAGGGAATAGGGCTCTGGTCTATAGTAGTGTACTATATAGGGAATAGGGCTCTGGTCTATAGTAGTGTACTATATAGGGAATAGGGCTCTGGTATATAGTAGTACCACTATATAGGGAATAGGGCTCTGGTCTATAGTAGTGTACTATATAGGGAATAGGGCTCTGGTATATAGTAGTACCACTATATAGGGAATAGGGCTCTGGTATATAGTAGTACCACTATATAAGGAATAGGGCTCTGGTATATAGTAGTACCACTATATAAGGAATAGGGCTCTGGTCTATAGTAGAACCACTATATAGGGAATAGGGCTCTGGTCTATAGTAGTACCACTATATAGGGAATAGGGCTCTGGTCTATAGTAGTACCACTATATAGGGAATAGGGCTCTGGTCTATAGTAGTACCACTATATAGGGAATAGGGCTCTGGTCTATAGTAGTACCACTATATAGGAATAGGGCTCTGGTCATAGTAGCCACTATATAGGGAATAGGGCTCTGGTCTATAGTAGTACCACTATATAGGGAATAGGGCAGCAGTCACAGTCTTACCCAGAGGGGTGTCGACCAGGATGGCGTTGTAAAGTTCTGCTGGGGTCTGGGCGATGTTGACTGCCTCCATCTGCTCAAAGCTGCCCAGAGGGTGGCACTTAGGTACCAGCTCAGAGATGGCACGCTGGTGCAGGGTGCCCGTGATCAGCAGGATCACATTGTCTATCATGTAGCTGTACCTGTGAGGATGGGAGGAGAGCGCGTGTTTCAGTGATGACTGGGTAGTTAAGAGCATAGCAAATATTACATTTCATTTTGCAAGATGGTGAGAGACAGTACGAGGGTTCTCTCTCAGGCTAGAATGAAAGGCGGCCGGTAAGAGCCGGTACGAGGGTCCTCTCTCAGGCTAGAATGAAAGGCGGCCGGTAAGAGCCGGTACGAGGGTTCTCTCTCAGGCTAGAATGAAAGGCGGCTGGTAAGAGCCGGTACGAGGGTTCTCTCTCAGGCTAGAATGAAAGGTGGCCGGTAAGAGCCGGTACGAAGGTCCTCTCTCAGGCTAGAATGAAAGGCGGCCGTTAAGAGCCACTACGAGGGTTCTCTCTCAGGCTAGAATGAAAAGGTGGCCGGTAAGAGCCGGTACGAGGGTTCTCAGGCTAGAATGAAAGGCTGATGGTGCGAGGGTTCTCTCTCAGGCTAGAATGAAAGGCGGCCGGTACGAGGGTCCTCTCTCAGGCTAGAATGAAAGGCGGCTGGTAAGAGACGGTACGAGGGTTCTCTCAGGCTAGAATGAAAGGCAGCCGGTAAGAGCCGGTACGAGGGTTCTCTCTCAGGCTAGAATGAAAGGCGGCCAGTAAGAGCCGGTACGAGGGTCCTCTCTCAGGCTAGAATGAAAGGCGGCCGGTAAGAGCCGGTACGAGGGTTCTCTCTCAGGCTAGAATGAAAGGCGGCCAGTGAGAGCCGGTATGAGGGTTCTCTCTCAGGCTAGAATGAAAGGCGGCCAGTAAGAGCCGGTACGAGGGTCCTCTCTCAGGCTAGAATGAAAGGCGGCCGGTAAGAGCCGGTACGAGGGTTCTCTCTCAGGCTAGAATGAAAAGGCGGCTGGTAAGAGCCACTACGAGGGTCCTCTCTCAGGCTAGAATGAAAGGCGGCCAGTGAGAGCCACTACGAGGGTCCTCTCTCAGGCTAGAATGAGTCAATAGGCATATATAAGAGTATGAAACATGGACCATTCAGATGTCACATAACTGAAAAGAGATGGGAGACGGACAAATACAGTTGAACCAATAGCTGATTTGTTCCGGGCAATAATAAGACAAGGTGATATTCTAAGCCTAAATCCCCCCCCCCCCCAGAATGCATGGGAAAGACAGGCTCAATTTAATTAGACAATATGGGCACCCATCTTGCCCCTTCATTTGGGATAGAGTCTTGGCAGACACCAGAGAGCCTGTGAATGACTCACGTGATGAAGTCCATGAAGCTTGCCAGCGGTTCGTACGACTGGTTTCTCATGTGACGGAACTCCACCACCATCTTCTCTTTGAGCTTGTCGTCGATGACGGACACGGTGAGGGGGGACGGCTCGTTGGCCAGGAAGCTGCCATAGTCCGTGCTCTGCAGATGGAGTTTCAGGTCTGCATGGGTGGGGGGACGACAAGACGTCTTCAGATACTGGGTAACAGTGGCTTTCAACAGACACAATAATGACATGCACAGGACAAGTACAAGCTCATATGAATGCTGCTGTGAGAGGGCATGATGCTAACGGTACATTAGAGACCCATACACAAGGGAAGAGGCTAGCTAGCTTGTGTGTCTAGAATGCTTCCATTTTACTTGATGTGTAAGCTAATTGAGCAATACTTTGAGCAATAGTTTCAGTTCCTCATAGAAATCCCGCTGTTGATCAATCTAATGTGATTTATTTAACATTTTATGTAGGCAGCCTGGTAATGCATAGCTGCTAATGGTTCTTGCTAACGGTTCTTAAATAAATACTAGCTTGTTAATACTAGCTAGCTACAGTGGTCAATGCAATGTAATAACCAGGGCCTGGTTTCCCAAAAGCATCTGAAGGCTAAGTTTATCTTTAGATTCTTCTTATGAGCAATGTGAAAATCTCAGAGCTTCTTTCCTGAAACCACTGTTACTTAAGTTAACCTTGCAAGCCAGGCAACAAACAATGCTTTGGTTCATTGCTAGCTAGCCAGTTCAAATAATGACCAGAGTATTCAGGCTGTATCACATCTGGCTGTGATTGGGAGTCCCATAGGGAGGCGCACAATTGGCTCAGCCTTGTCCGTTTGGCCGGGGTAGGCCATATATAATATATATATATTTATATGGGGCGGCAGGGTAGCCTAGTGGTTAGAGTGTTGGACTAGTAACCGAAAGGTTGCAAGTTCAAATCCCCGAGCTGACAAGGTACAAATCTGTCGTTCTGCCCCTGAACAGGCAGTTAACCCACTGTTCCTAGGCCGTCATTGAAAATAAGAATTTGTTCTTAACTGACTTGCCTAGTTAAATAAAGGTTAAAAAAAATAAAAATATAAATAATATATCTCTCACACATAAAGTTGGAAGTTTACCTGCGGGTGTATTTCATTACCTTAGCCAAATACATTTTTTTAAATTTATTTTTTTACAATTCCTGACATTTAATCCCAGAAAAAATTCACGGTCTTTGGTCAGTTAGGATCACCACTTGATTGTAAGAAAGTGAAATGTCAGAATAATAGTAGAGAGGATTGAGGTTAGGGCTTTGTGATGGCCACTTCAATACCTTGACTTTGTGGCAAAATGGCTTAAAGACAACTTTGGAAGTTTTCTTGGGGTCATTGTCCATTTGAAAGACCCATTCGCGACCAAGATTTAACTTCCTGACTGATGTCTTGATGTTGCATCAATATATCCACAATTTTCCTACCTCATGATGCCATCTATTGTGTGAAGTGCACCAGTCCCTCCTGCAGCAAATCACCCCCACAGCATGATGCTGCCACCCCTGTGCTTCACGGTTGGGATGGTGTTCTTCAGCTTGCAAGCCTCCCCCTTTTTCCTCCAAACACAACGATGGTCATGATGGCCAACATTTCAGGTTATGGCGATATAGGACTCGTTTTACTGTGGATATAGATACTTTTGTACCTGTTTCCTCCAGCATCTTCACAAGGTCCTTCGCTGTTCTGGGATTGATTTGCACTTTTCGCACCAAAGTATGTTCATCTCTAGGAGACAGAACGTGTCTCCTTCCTGAGCGATATGACAGCTGTGTGGTCCCATGGTGTTTATACTTGCGTACTATTGTTTGTACAGATGAACGTGGTACCTTCAGGTGTTTGGAAATTGTTCCTAAGGATGAACCAGACCTGTGGAGTTCTACCCTTTTTTTTTTTGATTTCCCCATGATTTCTTTTGATTTCCCCATGATATCAAGAAAAGAGGCACTGAGTTTGAAGGTAATGAAATACACCCGCAGGTACACCTCCAATTGACTCAAATGATGTCAATTAGCCAATCAGAAGCTTCTAAAGCAATGACATTATTTTCTGGAATTTGCCAAGCTGTTTAAAAGGCACAGTCAACAACTTCTGATTGTGATACAGTGAATTAAATGAAAGAATCTGTCTGTAAACAATTGTTGGAAAAATGACTTGTGTCATACACAAAGTAGATGTCATAACCAACTTGCCAAAACTATAGTTTGTTAACAAGACATTTGTGTGTTGGTGAGAGAGATATAGATATATATATATATATCTATCACACACACAGTTGAAGTCAGAAGTTTACATACACTTCGGTTGGAGTCATTAATTCGTTTTTCAAACACTCCACAAATGTATTGTTAACAAACTATAGTTTTGGCAAGTCGGTTATGACATCTACTTTGTGTAGATAGCTGATATCGTCTTTAACTTTCGCTGCTTTTGATTCATTATGACAGTAAAATAAAGCCACAACAACATTATTTACAAAGTGAGGTTAATGGTGAACTGACAGAAAACAACTTCCTGTCAGTGTGACGAAATAAAATTCTCAGGTAGAATGACCTACTTTTAACACTCCTGCATCATGTTACAGTAGGATTTGGTCTGGTCGCTGTGACGTTGCCACAGTCGCAGATATATATATATATATATATTATTTTATGTCTGTGCGACAGGAAACTGACAGTCGCAGATATATATATATATATATATATATTATTTTATGTCTGTGCGACAGGAAACTGACAGTCGCAGATATATATATATATTATTTTATGTCTGTGCGACAGGAAACTGACAGTCGCGTGTCGTTCAAACAATTGTAAAACGATCCTTTTAAGAGTAACGTCCGGCTCCTTCAGTTCACTATTGGGCTAACTGGCACGCTAGCTTCCCAGCTAATTAAATGTAGCTAGCTAAATTAACGTTAGCTAACTAATTCAAAGAATAATATCGGTTTTGTGAGACCCAATTTAATCTCGAAATCTAGCGAACCGCCCATTTAAGTTGAATTACCTACATCCATATACAAAACTGATCATTAATAAGCTACTATTCATGACAGAGTAACCTTATATAGCTAACGTTAACTAAATTGATAATACAAGGACCCATCATGAGATATTAGTTAGTAACCTACTGTTATAGCTGGCTAGAGTTGTCATTAACATTATATATTTATATATATATATATATATATATTAGGTACAGTAGTAGCATGGCGACTGGCCATGTCGTCGGAAACGCCACATGTTTTTTTAAATCCAGTAACGTTTATTAAATGTTAACAATACCACTTGAAAAGCCACTGTGTACATTTGACAACATAGTTAGCCAGATGACCAGCTGGTTAGCTAGCACGCTAACGTTAGCTCCGACTCACCTTCCAGGGTTTCACACTGGACGAGATTTAGATAGTCTCCCTGTGAAAGAATTCCAGCCTTAAAACCCCTGACCAACCCTTCCAAGTAACCATTATCCACATTAAAATACAGCTCCGAGAATATAGGCATATTGAGGCCTCAAAATATATCCGTATATTGATGAAATACAACAGTTTTAGGAGGAAAATAAATTCTAGACAGGGCTGAGCTCCAGATTACCCGGCTGTAAAAAAAGACACGTGATTCCTCGCCACCAATATCATGTGACTCAACATCGATTCTCGATGACGTAATGTCGCGTTCAAGTCCACTGGGAACTCAGGAAATATTCGACTTCAGACGCGTTCAATATTACTGGGAACTCGGGAAATAAACGAGCTCCAACTGGGAAAAATCGTTTGAAGGCCCAGAAGATCACTGACGTTATGATTTTACCTATGTTTTTTTTTTTCTCGAGGTCCCAGTTGTCTTGAAAACGCCAGGAGGAGAAGCTGTGGAGAGGGCTTGATAACATGCTCGGGTTGGAAATGGCAGAAAGTAGAGTGTGGAAGAAATGGAGAAAAGGGTTGGAGAAGGAACAGCTGTGCTGGAATGCCAACAATATGGCTGTCAGTTCTGATGATATGGAGGGGAGGATGAGGGTCAAGGACCTGAATGGTCGGTAGTGGAAAGACACAGGAAGAAGAGAGATCATGATACTGAAAGACACAGGAAGAAGAGAGATCATGAAAAAGACACAGGAAGAAGAGAGATCATGATACTGAAAGACACAGGAAGAAGAGAGATCATGATACTGAAAGACACAGGAAGAAGAGAGATCATTATACTGAAAGACACAGGAAGAAGAGAGATCATTATACTGAAAGACACAGGAAAGACACAGGAAGGAAGAAGAGAGATCATTATACTGAAAGACACAGGAAGAAGAGAGATCATGATACTGAAAGACACAGGAAGAAGAGAGATCATTATACTGAAAGACACAGGAAGAAGAGAGATCATGATACTGAAAGACACAGGGAAGAGAGATCATAATACTGAAAAGACACAGGAAGAGAGATCATAATACTGAAAGACACAGGAAGAAGAGAGATCATGATACTGGAAAGACACAGGAAGAGGAGATCATGATACTGAAAGCAGGAGCGTGTGAAGGAAAAGAGGGTCAAGCAGGAGTTAGGAAGCAGGAGATAGGAAGCAGGATGTAGGAAGCAGGAGTTAGGAAGCAGGAGATAGGAAGCAGGAGATAGGAAGCAGGAGATAGGAAGCAGGAGTTAGGAAGCAGGAGATAGGAAGCAGGAGGTAGGAAGCAGGAGTAGTGATGTGTTGGTGGAAAGTGGTGATGGTGGTTTGATGAGACCACAGGGCCTCATTTACACCCTATCTGACCAACCACTGCCGTAGAGAAAGAGGTAGGTGAAGTCTAATTAGCTCGGTTCATTGGAAATGTCAGAGTCGTGTGTGTAGGTGGCAGGGAAGTCAGGCGCAGGAGAGTCAAATGGAGTCTTTTAATATAAGTCCACATAACATGCTCTAAACACACACACACACACATACACATATACACACACACACACACACACACACACACACACACACACACACACACATATATACACACATATACGAGGACCCGTCGCACACCTATACAACATAAAACAATCTCTGACAAAGACATGAGGGGAAACAGAGGGTAAAATACACAACAGGTAATGAATGGGATTGAAACCAGGTGTGTGGGAAGACAAGACAAAACCAATGGATCGATGATGGCTAGAAGGCCGGTGACGTCGACCGCCGAGCACCGCCCGAACAAGGAGAGGCAACGACTTCGGGCAGAAGTCGTGACAGGAAAAGGTAGATTACTTCTATTTTGTGGTAGTCGGGCTCAGCAAAGGGAAGATTCTGCAAATGGAAAAGCTTAATGGGAAGCAGATTAAAAGCCATGTCCCTGGTGTTTATGCCAGGTGGAGGGGAGTCCTCCCTGGTGTCCCATTATCCACAGACGATAGTAAAGAAAATGTGACGGGAGGCAGAGTGATTGAGGCCAAAAGGTGGATCAGTAGGAAAGAAGGGCCAAAGGACTGAAAGCCTCTCAGTGGTGCTGAGGTTTGAGAAGGTTGTACCTGGAAAAGTACAGAGAGGATTGCTTCCTTTCAATGTTAGAGAATTTGTCCCATCCCCATTGGGATGACATTAGACATTAGATAAAGGACCTCATCTGACTCTGGGTCAGTAGATAAAGGACCTCATCTGACTCTGGGTCAGTAGGTAAAGGACCTCATCTGACTCTGGTCAGTAGATAAAGGACCTCATCTGACTCTGGGTCAGTAGATAAAGGCCCTCATCTGACTCTGGGTCAGTAGATAAAGGACCTCATCTGACTCTGGGTCAGTAGATAAAGGACCTCATCTGACTCTGGGTCAGTAGATAAAGGACCTCATCAGACTCTGGGTCAGTAGGTAATGGACCTCATCTGACTCTGGGTCAGTAGATAAAGGACCTCATCTGACTCTGGGTCAGTAGATAAAGGACCTCATCAGACTCTGGGTCAGTAGGTAAAGGACCTCATCTGACTCTGGGTCAGTAGATAAAGGACCTCATCTGACTCTGGGTCAGTAGATAAAGGACCTCATCAGACTCTGGGTCAGTAGATAAAGGATCTCATCTGACTCTGGGTCAGTAGATAAAGGACCTCATCTGACTCTGGGTCAGTAGATAAAGGACCTCATCTGACTCTGGGTCAGTAGATAAAGGACCTCATCAGACTCTGGGTCAGTAGATAAAGGATCTCATCTGACTCTGGGTCAGTAGATAAAGGACCTCATCTGACTCTGGGTCAGTAGATAAAGGGCCTCGTTCCCAGCATCTCTTCAACACCACCCCAGTTCTCCTTTCAGAGGCGCCCTGCTCCGCAGTCACAGGTCTTGTCCCGAGGGACGTGACTCATAGTACCTGCGTGACCATCGGGGCGAGGCTCGGACTCTGAGGTCTTCATAGTGTGGAACTACTTGTATAAAATGTACTGGGCCTTTAAGTATCTCCATTAGCATCATAGCATTTTGTTGAATATTTCTAAACATGGAAATGTTGATGCATAGTTCTACTGTAGACCTTTCCACTAAGCAGAACCTCCCCCCACCCCATGCTGATGCTCATTAGACCCAGACCCCATAGGCCTCCAGCCCCCCCCATGCTGATGCTCATTAGACCCAGACCTAGGCCTCCAGCCCCTCCCCCACCCCATGCTGATGCTCATTAGACCCAGACCTAGGCCTCCAGCCCCCCCCCCCACCCCATGCTGATGCTCATTAGACCCAGACCTAGGCCTCCAGCCCCCCCACCCCACCCCATGCTGATGCTCATTAGACCCAGACCTAGGCCTCCAGCCCCCCACCCCACCCCATGCTGATGCTCATTAGACCCAGACCTAGGCCTCCAGCCCCCCTCACCCCATGCTGATGCTCATTAGACCCAGACCTAGGCCTCCAGCCCCCCCCACCCCATGCTGATGCTCATTAGACCCAGACCTAGGCCTCCAGCCCCCCACCCCATGCTGATGCTCATTAGACCCAGACCTAGGCCCCCCACCCCATGCTGATGCTCATTAGACCCAGACCTAGGCCTCCAGCCCCCCACCCCATGCTGATGCTCATTAGACCCAGACCTAGGCCTCCAGCCCCCCCCACCCCATGCTGATGCTCATTAGACCCAGACCTAGGCCTCCAGCCCCCCACCCCATGCTGATGCTCATTAGACCCAGACCTAGGCATCCAGCCCCCCACCCCATGCTGATGCTCATTAGACCCAGACCTAGGCCCCCCCCACCCCATGCTGATGCTCATTAGACCCAGACCTAGGCCCCCCACCCCCCCCACCCCATGCTGATGCTCATTAGACCCAGACCTAGGCCCCCCACCCCATGCTGATGCTCATTAGACCCAGACCTAGGCCCCCCACCCCATGCTGATGCTCATTAGACCCAGACCTAGGCCCCCCACCCCATGCTGATGCTCATTAGACCCAGACCTAGGCCTCCAGCCCCCCCCGCCCCATGCTGATGCTCATTAGACCCAGACCTAGGCCCCCCACCCCATGCTGATGCTCATTAGACCCAGACCTAGGCCCCCCCACCCCATGCTGATGCTCATTAGACCCAGACCTAGGCCCCCCACCCCATGCTGATGCTCATTAGACCCAGACCTAGGCCTCCAGCCCCCCACCCCATGCTGATGCTCATTAGACCCAGACCTAGGCCTCCAGCCCCCCACCCCATGCTGATGCTCATTAGACCCAGACCTAGGCCTCCAGCCCCCCGCCCCATGCTGATGCTCATTAGACCCAGACCTAGGCCCCCCACCCCACCCCATGCTGATGCTCATTAGACCCAGACCTAGGCCTCCAGCCCCCCACCCCCCACCCCCCACCCCATGCTGATGCTCATTAGACCCAGACCTAGGCCTCCAGCCCCCCACCCCACCCCATGCTGATGCTCATTAGACCCAGACCTAGGCCTCCAGCCCCCCACCCCATGCCGATGCTCATTAGACCCAGACCTAGGCCTCCAGCCCCCCACCCCATGCTGATGCTCATTAGACCCAGACCTAGGCCTCCAGCCCCCCCCACCCCATGCTGATGCTCATTAGACCCAGACCTAGGCCTCCAGCCCCCCACCCCATGATGATGCTCATTAGACCCAGACCTAGGCCCCCCCAACATGCTGATGCTCATTAGACCCAGACCTATGCCTCCAGCCTCCCCCCACCCCATGCTGATGCTCATTAGACCCAGACCTAGGCCTCCAGCCCCCCACCCCTTACTGATGCTCATTAGACGCAGACCTAGGCCTCCAGCCCCCCACCCCATGCTGATGCTCATTAGACGCAGACCTAGGCCTCCAGCCCCCCACCCCTTACTGATGCTCATTAGACGCAGACCTAGGCCTCCAGCCCCCCACCCCATGCTGATGCTCATTAGACCCAGACCTAGGCCTCCAGCCCCCCACCCCATGCTGATGCTCATTAGACACAGACCTAGGCCTCCAGCCCCCCAACATGCTGATGCTCATTAGACCCAGACCTAGGCCCCCCCAACATGCTGATGCTCATTAGACCCAGACCTAGGCCTCCAGCCCCCACACCCCCACCCCATGCTGATGCTCATTAGACCCAGACCTAGGCCTCCAGCCCCCACACCCCCACCCCATGGTGATGCTCATTAGACCCAGACCTAGGCCTCCAGCCCCCCCCAACATGCTGATGCTCATTAGACCCAGACCTAGGCCTCCAGCCCCCCACCCCATGCTGATGCTCATTAGACCCAGACCTAGGCCTCCAGCCCCCCACACCCCCACCCCATGCTGATGCTCATTAGACACAGACCTAAGCCCCCCAACATGCTGATGCTCATTAGACCCAGACCTAGGCCTCCAGCCCCCCACACCCCATGCTGATGCTCATTAGACACAGACCTAGACCTCCAGCCCCCCACACCCCATGCTGATGCTCATTAGACGCAGACCTAGGCCTCCAGCCCCCCACCCCATGCTGATGCTCATTAGACCCAGACCTAGGCCTCCAGCCCCCCACCCCATGCTGATGCTCATTAGACACAGACCTAGCCCCCCAACATGCTGATGCTCATTAGACCCAGACCTAGGCCTCCAGCCCCCTCCCACCCCATGCTGATGCTCATTAGACACAGACCTAGGCCTCCAGCCCCCCACACCCCATGCTGATGCTCATTAGACGCAGACCTAGGCCTCCAGCCCCCCACCCCATGCTGATGCTCATTAGACACAGACCTAGGCCTCCAGCCCCCCTCCCCATGCTGATGCTCATTAGACCCAGACCTAGGCCTCCAGCCCCCTCACCCCATGCTGATGCTCATTAGACCCAGACCTAGGCCTCCAGCCCCCCTCACCCCATGCTGATGCTCATTAGACCCAGACCTAGGCCTCCAGCCCCCCACCCCATGCTGATGCTCATTAGACCCAGACCTAGGCCTCCAGCCCCCCCCATGCTGATGCTCATTAGACCCAGACCTAGCCCCCCCCCAACATGCTGATGCTCATTAGACCCAGACCTAGGCCTCCAGCCCCCCACCCCACCCCATGCTGATGCTCATTAGACGTAGGCCTAGGCCTCCAGCCCCCCCCATGCTGATGCTCATTAGACGTAGGCCTAGGCCTCCAGCCCCCCTCACCCCATGCTGATGCTCATTAGACCCAGACCTAGGCCTCCAGCCCCCTCACCCCATGCTGATGCTCATTAGACCCAGACCTAGGCCTCCAGCCCCCCACCCCATGATGCTCTATTAGACCCAGACCTAGGCCTCCAGCCCCCCCATGCTGATGCTCATTAGACCCAGCCCCCCCCCCATGCTGATGCTCATTAGACCCAGACCTAGGCCTCCAGCCCCCCCACCCCATGCTGATGCTCATTAGACCCAGACCTAGGCCTCCAGCCCCCCACCCCATGCTGATGCTCATTAGACCCAGACCTAGGCCTCCAGCCCCCCACCCCATGCTGATGCTCATTAGACCCAGACCTAGGCCTCCAGCCCCCCACCCCACCCCATGCTGATGCTCATTAGACGTAGGCCCAGGCCTCCAGCCCCCCCCATGCTGATGCTCATTAGACGTAGGCCTCCTCCAGCCCCCCACCCCATGCTGATGCTCATTAGACCCAGACCTGGGCCTCCAGCCCCCACCCATGCTGATGCCTTAGACCAGACCCCTCCAGCCCCCCACCCCATGCTGATGCTCACTAGACCCAGACCTAGGCCTCCAGCCCCCCCCCCATGCTGATGCTCATTAGACCCAGACCTAGGCCTCCATGCTGATGCTCATTAGACCCAGACCTAGGCCTCCAGCCCCCCCCCCATGCTGATGCTCATTAGACCCAGACCTAGGCCCCAGCCCCCCCCCCATGCTGATGCTCATTAGACGTAGGCCTAGGCCTCCAGCCCCCCCCACCCATGCTGATGCTCATTAGACCCAGACCTAGGTATACCATCATCCAAACTGATGATTCATTGCTTTCATGTGTCACTTCCGTACTGACTTTAGCTGACCACCATAAATAACCACTGCCAGGAATTCCTATTAAAAACGTTCTATGAAACATTACATAAATAAAATTTATAACATCTATTAAATTAAATATGGCCCTAAAAGCATTGCAGAGTTCAACAAGATGCGTTGTGAGATGTATTTGCAAAGGTTTTGGCGACTCACCAATGCCAGGAAATGCATCAAGCCTCTCCCTATCAGTCCCCATTCTGAGTATATGACACCTGAATGAGCTACTACATACATTAGACCACAAAGTGACCAGATCCACAAATGGATTTGTACTCAAATTTGATGTTTTTCAAAACATTTACTGAGAAATATATTGAATCATAATAACAACAGGTTGACTTGGTACTTCCTGTTTACCTAATCAAATAAAATAGAGCAGTATTCATTATTTTATAAAAGATTGTTACACATAGACCTGTGCAAAATATTCTGTACTTACCCTTTTCAGCCGACTGAGAATTGTTATGCATTATTACAAAATACTATAAACAATCATCGAGATAAGTGACACGTTAAAAACAAATTATATTTGCTTACATGAACAAACCTCCCCCCAGTACAAACCCCTCCCCCCCAGTACAAACCCCTCCCCCCCAGTACAAACCCCTCCCCCCAGTACAACCCCCCCCCCAGTACAAACCCCTCCCCCCAGTACAAACCCCTCCCCCCAGTACAACCGGTTCATGGAATCAGACGTCAAAGCCAGATCTGAGAAGCACTGAACAACTATTTCTATGTCTGATATGGTTCTCAATCAGAGGCAGGTGTTAGTCATTGTCTCTGATTGGGAACCATATTTAGGGAGCCTGTTTGGTCTTGGGTTTTGTGGGTGGTTGTCTCTGATTGGGAACCATATTTATGGAGCCTGTTGGGTTTTGTGGGTGGTTGTCTCTGATTGGGAACCATATTTATGGAGCCTGTTGGGTTTTGTGGGTGGTTGTCTCTGATTGGGAACCATATTTAGGGAGCCTGTTTGGTGTTGGGTGTTGTGGGTGGTTGTCTCTGATTGGGAACCATATTTAGGGAGCCTGTTTGGTGTTGGGTTTTGTGGGTGGTTGTCTCTGATTGGGAACCATATTTAGGGAGCCTGTTTGGTGTTGGGTTTTGTGGGTGGTTGTCTCTGATTGGGAACCATATTTAGGGAGCCTGTTTGGTGTTGGGTTTTGTGGGTGGTTGTCTCTGATTGGGAACCATATTTATGGAGCCTGTTGGGTTTTGTGGGTGGTTGTCTCTGATTGGGAACCATATTTAGGGAGCCTGTTTGGTGTTGGGTTTTGTGGGTGGTTGTCTCTGATTGGGAACCATATTTAGGGAGCCTGTTTGGTGTTGGGTTTTGTGGGTGGTTGTCTCTGATTGGGAACCATATTTAGGGAGCCTGTTTGGTGTTGGGTTTTGTGGGTGGTTGTCTCTGATTGGGAACCATATTTAGGGAGCCTGTTGGGTTTTGGGTTTTGTGGGTGGTTGTCTCTGATTGGGAACCATAGTTATGTAGCCTGGTTTGTGTTGGGTTTTGTGGGTGGTTGTCTCCTGTGTCAGTTTTTGTTCCACACGGGACTGTTTCGGGTTTACACTTTTGTAGTTTATTCATTATTATTATTCGTTTTCTTATTTAAAAACAAACATGATATTCAACCACGCTGCATTTTGGTCCTCCTCTCCTTCGACGGAAGAATCCCGTTACAGGGCATTGTATTAAAGAGAAGAGTGACTCTACTTTCAGGTTCTTCCACTGAGCAGCCGACTAGTTAACGCTCACAAATGAACCATGTTCACATAGAAAACTATCATGTTTCCTGTGTCCATGAAGGGATTTGTTATGTGCACATGAAGGCAAGATTAAAGTACGTACACACAGAGGGAGGTCAAGTCAACAATCCCCAAAAACAAAGAGGAATCCCAAATAGCAGCCTATTTAGTGCACTACATTTGACTGGTCATAGGTAGTGCACTACATTTGACTGGTCATAGGTAGTGCACTACATTTGACTGGTCATAGGTAGTGCACTACATATGAAATAGGGCTTTCCGTTTGTGCTGCAGCTCCCTTGTTTTTTGACTGAGGACTTGATTGAAGCCTTGTGAATAACCACGCCAATAACCATCTATATATTATACATAGTACACATCTATATATTATACATAGTACACATCTATATATTATACATAGTACACATCTATATATTATACATAGTACACATCTATATATTATACATAGTACACATCTATATATTATAGTACACATCTATATATTATAGTACACATCTATATATTATACATAGTACACATCTATATATTATACATAGTACACATCTATATATTATACATAGTACACATCTATATATTATACATAGTACACATCTATATATTATAGTACACATCTATATATTATAGTACACATCTATATATTATACATAGTACACATCTATATATTATACATAGTACACATCTATATATTATACATAGTACACATCTATATATTATACATAGTACACATCTATATATTATAGTACACATCTATATATTATACATAGTACACATCTATATATTATACATAGTACACATCTATATATTATACATAGTACACATCTATATATTATAGTACACATCTATATATTATACATAGTACACATCTATATATTATGCATAGTACACATCTATATATTATAGTACACATCTATATTATACATAGTACACATCTATATATTATACATAGTACACATCTATATATTATACATAGTACACATCTATATATTATAGTACACATCTATATATTACAGTACACATCTATATATTATACATAGTACACATCTATATATTATGCATAGTACACATCTATATATTATACATAGTACACAACTATATATTATAGTACACATCTATATATTATGCATAGTACACATCTATATATTATAGTACACATCTATATAGTATACATAGTACACATCTATATATTATACACGGTACACATCTATATATTATGTATGGTACACATCTATATATTATGCATAGTACACATCTATATATTATAGTACACATCTATATAGTATACATAGTACACATCTATATATTATACATAGTACACATCTATATAGTATACATAGTACACATCTATATATTATAGTACACATCTATATATTATACATAGTACACATCTATATATTATGCATAGTACACATCTATATATTATAGTACACATCTATATTATACATAGTACACATCTATATATTATACATAGTACACATCTATATATTATACATAGTACACATCTATATATTATAGTACACATCTATATATTACAGTACACATCTATATATTATACATAGTACACATCTATATATTATGCATAGTACACATCTATATATTATACATAGTACACAACTATATATTATAGTACACATCTATATATTATGCATAGTACACATCTATATATTATAGTACACATCTATATAGTATACATAGTACACATCTATATATTATACACGGTACACATCTATATATTATGTATGGTACACATCTATATATTATGCATAGTACACATCTATATATTATAGTACACATCTATATAGTATACATAGTACACATCTATATATTATAGTACACATCTATATATTATACATAGTACACATCTATATATTATACATAGTACACATCTATATAGTATACATAGTACACATCTATATATTATAGTACACATCTATATATTATACATAGTACACATCTATATATTATGCATAGTACACATCTATATATTATAGTACACATCTATATATTATACATAGTACACATCTATATATTATACATAGTACACATCTATATATTATACATAGTGCACATCTATATATTATACATAGTACACATCTATATATTATACATAGTACACATCTATATATTATAGTACACATCTATATATTATACATAGTACACATCTATATATTATACATAGTACACATCTATATATTATGCATAGTACACATCTATATATTATAGTACACATCTATATATTACAGTACACATCTATATATTATACATAGTACACATCTATATATTATAGTACACATCTATATATTACAGTACACATCTATATATTATACATAGTACACATCTATATATTATGCATAGTACACATCTATATATTATACATAGTACACATCTATATATTATAGTACACATCTATATATTATGCATAGTACACATCTATATATTATAGTACACATCTATATATTACAGTACACATCTATATATTATACATAGTACACATCTATATATTATAGTACACATCTATATATTACAGTACACATCTATATATTATACATAGTACACATCTATATATTATACATAGTACACATCTATATATTATACATAGTACACATCTATATATTATAGTACACATCTATATATTATACATAGTACACATCTATATATTATACATAGTACACATCTATATATTATAGTACACATCTATATATTATACATAGTACACATCTATATATTATACATAGTACACATCTATATATTACAGTACACATCTATATATTATACATAGTACACATCTATATATTATAGTACACATCTATATATTACAGTACACATCTATATATTATACATAGTACACATCCATATATTATACATAGCACACATCTATATATTATACATAGTACACATCTATATATTACAGTACACATCTATATATTATACATAGTACACATCTATATATTATACATAGTACACATCTATATATTATAGTACACATCTATATATTATACATAGTACACATCTATATATTATACATGGTACACATCTATATATTATACACGGTACACATCTATATATTATACACGGTACACATCTATATATTATGCATAGTACACATCTATATATTATACATAGTACACATCTATATATTATACATAGTACACATCTATATATTATAGTACACATCTATATATTATGCATAGTACACATCTATATATTATGCAGAGTACACATCTATATATTATACATAGTACACATCTATATAGTATGCATAGTACACATCTATATATTACACACAGTACACATCTATATATTATGCATAGTACACATCTACATATTATAGTACACATCTATATATTATACATAGTACACATCTATATATTATGCAGAGTACACATCTATATATTATACATAGTACACATCTATATATTATGCACAGTACACATCTATATATTATAGTACACATCTATATATTATGTATGGTACACATCTATATATTATACATGGTACACATCTATATATTATAGTACACATCTATATATTATACATAGTACACATCTATATATTATACATAGTACACATCTATATATTATACATAGTACACATCTATATATTATAGTACACATCTATATATTATACATAGTACACATCTATATATTATACATACTACACATCTATATATTATGCAGAGTACACATCTATATATTATACATAGTACACATCTATATATTATAGTACACATCTATATATTATACATAGTACACATCTATATATTATACATACTACACATCTATATATTATGCAGAGTACACATCTATATATTATACATAGTACACATCTATATATTATGCACAGTACACATCTATATATTATAGTACACATCTATATATTATGTATGGTACACATCTATATATTATACATAGTACACATCTATATATTATACATAGTACACATCTATATATTATAGTACACATCTATATATTATGCATAGTACACATCTATATATTATAGTACACATCTATATATTACAGTACACATCTATATATTATACATAGTACACATCTATATATTACAGTACACATCTATATATTATACATAGTACACATCTATATATTATGCATAGTACACATCTATATATTATACATAGTACACATCAATATATTATAGTACACATCTATATATTATGCATAGTACACATCTATATATTATAGTACACATCTATATATTACAGTACACATCTATATATTATACATAGTGCATATCTATATATTATAGTACACATCTATATATTACAGTACACATCTATATATTATACATAGTACACATCTATATATTATGCATAGCACACATCTATATATTATACATAGTACACATCTATATATTACAGTACACATCTATATATTATACATAGTACACATCTATATATTATAGTACACATCTATATATTACAGTACACATCTATATATTATACATAGTACACATCTATATATTATACATAGTACACATCTATATATTATAGTACACATCTATATATTATACATAGTACACATCTATATATTATACATGGTACACATCTATATATTATACACAGTACACATCTATATATTATGCATAGTACACATCTATATATTATACATAGCACACATCTATATATTATACATAGTACACATCTATATATTATAGTACACATCTATATATTATACATAGTACACATCTATATATTATACATAGTACACATCTATATATTATACATAGTACACATCTATATATTATACATAGTACACATCTATATATTATAGTACACATCTATATAGTATGCATAGTACACATCTATATATTATAGTACACATCTATATATTACAGTACACATCTATATATTATACATAGTACACATCTATATATTATGCATAGTACACATCTATATATTATACATAGTACACAACTATATATTATAGTACACATCTATATATTATGCATAGTACACATCTATATATTATAGTACACATCTATATAGTATACATAGTACACATCTATATATTATACACGGTACACATCTATATATTATGTATGGTACACATCTATATATTATGCATAGTACACATCTATATATTATAGTACACATCTATATAGTATACATAGTACACATCTATATATTATAGTACACATCTATATATTATACATAGTACACATCTATATATTATACATAGTACACATCTATATAGTATACATAGTACACATCTATATATTATAGTACACATCTATATATTATACATAGTACACATCTATATATTATGCATAGTACACATCTATATATTATAGTACACATCTATATATTATACATAGTACACATCTATATATTATACATAGTACACATCTATATATTATACATAGTACACATCTATATATTATACATAGTGCACATCTATATATTATACATAGTACACATCTATATATTATACATAGTACACATCTATATATTATAGTACACATCTATATATTATACATAGTACACATCTATATATTATACATAGTACACATCCATATATTATAGTACACATCTATATATTATGCATAGTACACATCTATATATTATAGTACACATCTATATATTACAGCACACATCTATATATTATACATAGTACACATCTATATATTATAGTACACATCTATATATTACAGTACACATCTATATAGTATACATAGTACACATCTATATATTATGCATAGTACACATCTATATATTATACATAGTACACATCTATATATTATAGTACACATCTATATATTATGCATAGTACACATCTATATATTATAGTACACATCTATATATTACAGTACACATCTATATATTATACATAGTACACATCTATATATTATAGTACACATCTATATATTACAGTACACATCTATATATTATACATAGTACACATCTATATATTATACATAGTACACATCTATATATTATACATAGTACACATCTATATATTATAGTACACATCTATATATTATACATGGTACACATCTATATATTATGCATAGCACACATCTATATATTATACATAGTACACATCTATATATTACAGTACACATCTATATATTATACATAGTACACATCTATATATTATAGTACACATCTATATATTACAGTACACATCTATATATTATACATAGTACACATCCATATATTATACATAGTACACATCTATATATTATAGTACACATCTATATATTATACATAGTACACATCTATATATTATACATGGTACACATCTATATATTATACACAGTACATATCTATATATTATACACAGTACACATCTATATATTATACATAGTACACATCTATATATTATACATAGTACACATCTATATATTATACATAGTACACATCTATATATTATGCATAGTACACATCTATATATTATGCAGAGTACACATCTATATATTATACATAGTACACATCTATATAGTATGCATAGTACACATCTATATATTACACACAGTACACATCTATATATTATGCATAGTACACATCTACATATTATAGTACACATCTATATATTATACATAGTACACATCTATATATTATGCAGAGTACACATCTATATATTATACATAGTACACATCTATATATTATGCACAGTACACATCTATATATTATAGTACACATCTATATATTATGTATGGTGCACATCTATATATTATACATGGTACACATCTATATATTATAGTACACATCTATATATTATACATAGTACACATCTATATATTATACATAGTACACATCTATATATTATACATAGTACACATCTATATATTATAGTACACATCTATATATTATACATAGTACACATCTATATATTATACATACTACACATCTATATATTATGCAGAGTACACATCTATATATTATACAGAGTACACATCTATATATTATGCACAGTACACATCTATATATTATAGTACACATCTATATATTATGTATGGTACACATCTATATATTATACATAGTACACATCTATATATTATAGTACACATCTATATAGTATGCATAGTACACATCTATATATTATAGTACACATCTATATATTACAGTACACATCTATATATTATACATAGTACACATCTATATATTATAGTACACATCTATATTACAGTACACATCTATATATTATACATAGTACACATCTATATATTATGCATAGCACACATCTATATATTATACATAGTACACATCTATATATTACAGTACACATCTATATATTATACATAGTACACATCTATATATTATAGTACACATCTATATATTACAGTACACATCTATATATTATACATAGTACACATCTATATATTATACATAGTACACATCTATATATTATAGTACACATCTATATATTATACATAGTACACATCTATATATTATAGTACACATCTATATATTATACATGGTACACATCTATATATTATGCATAGCACACATCTATATATTATACATAGTACACATCTATATATTACAGTACACATCTATATATTATACATAGTACACATCTATATATTATAGTACACATCTATATATTACAGTACACATCTATATATTATACATAGTACACATCCATATATTATACACAGTACACATCTATATATTATAGTACACATCTATATATTATACATAGTACACATCTATATATTATACATGGTACACATCTATATATTATACACAGTACATATCTATATATTATACACAGTACACATCTATATATTATACATAGTACACATCTATATATTATACATAGTACACATCTATATATTATACATAGTACACATCTATATATTATGCATAGTACACATCTATATATTATGCAGAGTACACATCTATATATTATACATAGTACACATCTATATAGTATGCATAGTACACATCTATATATTACACACAGTACACATCTATATATTATGCATAGTACACATCTACATATTATAGTACACATCTATATATTATACATAGTACACATCTATATATTATGCAGAGTACACATCTATATATTATACATAGTACACATCTATATATTATGCACAGTACACATCTATATATTATAGTACACATCTATATATTATGTATGGTGCACATCTATATATTATACATGGTACACATCTATATATTATAGTACACATCTATATATTATACATAGTACACATCTATATATTATACATAGTACACATCTATATATTATACATAGTACACATCTATATTATAGTACACATCTATATATTATACATAGTACACATCTATATATTATACATACTACACATCTATATATTATGCAGAGTACACATCTATATATTATACAGAGTACACATCTATATATTATGCACAGTACACATCTATATATTATAGTACACATCTATATATTATGTATGGTACACATCTATATATTATACATAGTACACATCTATATATTATAGTACACATCTATATAGCATGCATAGTACACATCTATATATTATAGTACACATCTATATATTACAGTACACATCTATATATTATACATAGTACACATCTATATATTATAGTACACATCTATATTACAGTACACATCTATATATTATACATAGTACACATCTATATATTATGCATAGCACACATCTATATATTATACATAGTACACATCTATATATTACAGTACACATCTATATATTATACATAGTACACATCTATATATTATAGTACACATCTATATATTACAGTACACATCTATATATTATACA
Organism: Oncorhynchus nerka; assembly: GCF_034236695.1. Taxonomy (NCBI): domain Eukaryota; kingdom Metazoa; phylum Chordata; class Actinopteri; order Salmoniformes; family Salmonidae; genus Oncorhynchus; species Oncorhynchus nerka. The sequence goes on from NC_088422.1 coordinate 106,105,343, forward strand.
TAGTACACATCTATATATTATACATAGTACACATCTATATATTATAGTACACATCTATATATTATACATAGTACACATCTATATATTATACATGGTACACATCTATATATTATACACAGTACACATCTATATATTATGCATAGTACACATCTATATATTATACATAGCACACATCTATATATTATACATAGTACACATCTATATATTATAGTACACATCTATATATTATACATAGTACACATCTATATATGATACATAGTACACATCTATATATTATACATAGTACACATCTATATATTATACATAGTACACATCTATATATTATAGTACACATCTATATATTATGCATAGTACACATCTATATATTATAGTACACATCTATATATTACAGTACACATCTATGTATTATACATAGTACACATCTATATATTATAGTACACATCTATATATTACAGTACACATCTATATATTATACATAGTACACATCTATATATTATGCATAGTACACATCTATATATTATACATAGTACACATCTATATATTATAGTACACATCTATATATTATGTATAGTACACATCTATATATTATAGTACACATCTATATATTACAGTACACATCTATATATTATACATAGTACACATCTATATATTATAGTACACATCTATATATTACAGTACACATCTATATATTATACATAGTACACATCTATATATTATAGTACACATCTATATATTACAGTACACATCTATATATTATACATAGTACACATCTATATATTATGCATAGTACACATCTATATATTATACATAGTACACATCTATATATTACAGTACACATCTATATATTATACATAGTACACATCTATATATTATGCATAGCACACATCTATATATTATACATAGTACACATCTATATATTACAGTACACATCTATATATTATACATAGTACACATCTATATATTATAGTACACATCTATATATTACAGTACACATCTATATATTATACATAGTACACATCTATATATTATACACGGTACACATCTATATATTATACATAGTACACATCTATATATTATGCATAGTACACATCTATATATTATGCAGAGTACACATCTATATATTATACATAGTACACATCTATATAGTATGCATAGTACACATCTATATATTACACACAGTACACATCTATATATTATGCATAGTACACATCTACATATTATAGTACACATCTACATATTATACATAGTACACATCTATATATTATGCAGAGTACACATCTATATATTATACATAGTACACATCTATATATTATGCACAGTACACATCTATATATTATAGTACACATCTATATATTATGTATGGTACACATCTATATATTATACATGGTACACATCTATATATTATAGTACACATCTATATATTATACATAGTACACATCTATATATTATACATAGTACACATCTATATATTATACATAGTACACATCTATATATTATAGTACACATCTATATATTATACATAGTACACATCTATATATTATACATAGTACACATCTATATATTATGCAGAGTACACATCTATATATTATACATAGTACACATCTATATATTATGCACAGTACACATCTATATATTATAGTACACATCTATATATTATGTATGGTACACATCTATATATTATACATAGTACACATCTATATATTATACATAGTACACATCTATATATTATAGTACACATCTATATATTATGCATAGTACACATCTATATATTATAGTACACATCTATATATTACAGTACACATCTATATATTATACATAGTACACATCTATATATTATAGTACACATCTATATATTACAGTACACATCTATATATTATACATAGTACACATCTATATATTATGCATAGTACACATCTATATATTATACATAGTACACATCTATATATTATAGTACACATCTATATATTATGCATAGTACACATCTATATATTATAGTACACATCTATATATTACAGTACCCATCTATATATTATACATAGTACACATCTATATATTATAGTACACATCTATATATTACAGTACACATCTATATATTATACATAGTACACATCTATATATTATGCATAGCACACATCTATATATTATACATAGTACACATCTATATATTATACATAGTACACATCTATATATTATACATAGTACACATCTATATATTATACATAGTACACATCTATATATTATACATGGTACACATCTATATATTATACACAGTACACATCTATATATTATGCATAGTACACATCTATATATTATACATAGTACACATCTATATATTATACATAGTACACATCTATATATTATAGTACACATCTATATATTATACACAGTACACATCTTTATATTATACATAGTACACATCTATATTATAGTACACATCTATATATTATGCATATTACACATCTATATATTATACATAGTACACATCTACATATTATGCACAGTACACATCTATATATTATACATAGTACACATCTATATATTATACACAGTACACATCTATATATTATGCATAGTACACATCTATATATTATACATAGTACACATCTATATAGTATGCATAGTACACATCTATATATTACACACAGTACACATCTATATATTATGCATAGTACACATCTACATATTATAGTACACATCTATATATTATACATAGTACACATCTATATATTATGCAGAGTACACATCTACATATTATAGTACACATCTATATATTATACATAGTACACATCTATATATTATGCAGAGTACACATCTATATATTATACATAGTGCACATCTATATATTATACATAGTACACATCTATATATTATGCACAGTACACATCTATATATTATAGTACACATCTATATATTATGTATGGTACACATCTATATATTATACATAGTACACATCTATATATTATACATAGTACACATCTATATATTATACATAGTACACATCTATATATTATAGTACACATCTATATATTATACATAGTACACATCTATATATTATACATAGTACACATCTATATATTATGCATAGTACACATCTATATATTATACATAGTACACATCTATATATTATAGTACACATCTATATATTATGCATAGTACACATCTATATATTATAGTACACATCTATATATTACAGTACCCATCTATATATTATACATAGTACACATCTATATATTATAGTACACATCTATATATTACAGTACACATCTATATATTATACATAGTACACATCTATATATTATGCATAGCACACATCTATATATTATACATAGTACACATCTATATATTATACATAGTACACATCTATATATTATACATAGTACACATCTATATATTATACATAGTACACATCTATATATTATACATGGTACACATCTATATATTATACACAGTACACATCTATATATTATGCATAGTACACATCTATATATTATACATAGTACACATCTATATATTATACATAGTACACATCTATATATTATAGTACACATCTATATATTATACACAGTACACATCTTTATATTATACATAGTACACATCTATATTATAGTACACATCTATATATTATACATAGTACACATCTACATATTATGCACAGTACACATCTATATATTATACATAGTACACATCTATATATTATACACAGTACACATCTATATATTATGCATAGTACACATCTATATATTATACATAGTACACATCTATATAGTATGCATAGTACACATCTATATATTACACACAGTACACATCTATATATTATGCATAGTACACATCTACATATTATAGTACACATCTATATATTATACATAGTACACATCTATATATTATGCAGAGTACACATCTACATATTATAGTACACATCTATATATTATACATAGTACACATCTATATATTATGCAGAGTACACATCTATATATTATACATAGTGCACATCTATATATTATACATAGTACACATCTATATATTATGCACAGTACACATCTATATATTATAGTACACATCTATATATTATGTATGGTACACATCTATATATTATACATAGTACACATCTATATATTATACATAGTACACATCTATATATTATACATAGTACACATCTATATATTATAGTACACATCTATATATTATACATAGTACACATCTATATATTATGCAGAGTACACATCTATATATTATACATAGTACACATCTATATATTATGCACAGTACACATCTATATATTATAGTACACATCTATATATTATGTATGGTACACATCTATATATTATACATAGTACACATCTATATATTATAGTACACATCTATATATTATACACAGTACACATCTATATATTATACATAGTACACATCTATATATTATACATAGTACACATCTACATATTATAGTGCACATCTATATATTATAGTACACATCTATATATTATACATAGTACACATCTACATATTATAGTACACATCTATATATTATACATAGTACACATCTATATATTATACATAGTACACATCTATATATTATAGTACACATCTATATATTATACATAGTACACATCTATATATTATAGTACACATCTATATATTATGCATAGTACACATCTATATATTATACATAGTACACATCTATATATTATAGTACACATCTATATATTATGCAGAGTACACATCTATATATTATACATAGTACACATCTATATATTAGAGTACACATCTATATATTATGCAGAGTACACATCTATATATTATACATAGTACACATCTACATATTATAGTACACATCTATATAGTATACACAGTACACATCTATATATTATACATAGTACACATCTATATATTATACATAGTACACATCTATATATTATGCACAGTACACATCTATATATTATACATAGTACACATCTATATATTATACATAGTACACATCTATATATTATACATAGTACACATCTATATATTATACATAGTACACATCTATATATTATAGTACACATCTATATATTATACATAGTACACATCTATATATTACAGTACACATCTATATATTATACATAGTACACATCTATATATTATACATAGTACACATCTACATATTATAGTACACATCTATATATTATACATAGTACACATCTATATAGTATGCAGAGTCCACATCTATATGTTATAGTACACATCTATATATTATACATAGTACACATCTATATATTATACATAGTACACATCTACATATTATAGTACACATCTATATATTATACATAGTACACATCTATATATTATAGTACACATCTATATAGTATACATAGTACACATCTATATATTATAGTACACATCTATATATTATACATAGTACACATCTATATATTATAGTACACATCCATATATTATAGTACACATCTATATATTATACATAGTACACATCTATATATTATAGTACACATCTATATATTATACATAGTACACATCTATATATTATACATAGTACACATCTACATATTATAGTACACATCTATATATTATACATAGTACACATCTATATATTATGCAGAGTCCACATCTATATATTATACATAGTACACATCTATATATTATGCATAGTACACATCTATATATTATACATAGTACACATCTATATATTATACATAGTACTCATCTATATATTATGTATAGTACACATCTATATATTACAGTACACATCTATATATTATACATAGTACACATCTATATATTATGCAGAGTACACATCTATATATTATGCAGAGTACACATCTATATATTATACACAGTACACATCTACATATTATAGTACACATCTATATATTATACATAGTACACATCTATATATTATACATAGTACACATCTATATATTATAGTACACATCTATATATTATACATAGTACACATCTATATATTATAGTACACATCTATATATTATGCATAGTACACATCTATATATTATAGTACACATCTATATATTATGCATAGTGCCCATTCAAAAAATCGAAATACAATGCAAGGCTGTTAAGTCGTTTAAAAATGTACGTTAATTACCAATCCTAAACCATATGATTTCAGTCTGATTGGTCTGTAAAGACACTAACCTGTCCATAATGATGTAGAAACTACAGACACTAACCTGTCCATAATGATGTAGAAACTATAGACACTAACCTGTCCATAATGATGTAGAAACTATAGACACTAACCTGTCCATAATGATGTAGAAACTATAGACACTAACCTGTCCATAATGATGTAGAAACTACAGACACTAACCTGTCCATAATGATGTAGAAACTACAGACACTAACCTGTCCATAATGATGTAGAAACTATAGACACTAACCTGTCCATAATGATGTAGAAACTACAGACACTAACCTGTCCATAATGATGTAGAAACTATAGACACTAACCTGTCCATAATGATGTAGAAACTATAGACACTAACCTGTCCATAATGATGTAGAAACTATAGACACTAACCTGTCCATAATGATGTAGAAACTATAGACACTAACCTGTCCATAATGATGTAGAAACTATAGACACTAACCTGTCCATAATGATGTATAAACTATAGACACTAACCTGTCCATAATGATGTAGAAACTACAGACACTAACCTGTCCATAATGATGTAGAAACTATAGACACTAACCTGTCCATAATGATGGAGAAACTATAGACACTAACCTGTCCATAATGATGTAGAAACTATAGACACTAACCTGTCCATAATGATGTAGAAACTATAGACACTAACCTGTCCATAATGATGGAGAAACTATAGACACTAACCTGTCCATAATGATGTAGAAACTATAGACACTAACCTGTCCATAATGATGTAGAAACTACAGACACTAACCTGTCCATAATGATGTAGAAACTATAGACACTAACCTGTCCATAATGATGTAGAAACTATAGACACTAACCTGTCCATAATGATGTAGAAACTATAGACACTAACCTGTCCATAATGATGTAGAAACTATAGACACTAACCTGTCCATAATGATGTAGAAACTATAGACACTAACCTGTCCATAATGATGTATAAACTATAGACACTAACCTGTCCATAATGATGTAGAAACTACAGACACTAACCTGTCCATAATGATGTAGAAACTATAGACACTAACCTGTCCATAATGATGGAGAAACTATAGACACTAACCTGTCCATAATGATGTAGAAACTATAGACACTAACCTGTCCATAATGATGTAGAAACTATAGACACTAACCTGTCCATAATGATGGAGAAACTATAGACACTAACCTGTCCATAATGATGGAGAAACTATAGACACTAACCTGTCCATAATGATGTAGAAACTATAGACACTAACCTGTCCATAATGATGTAGAAACTATAGACACTAACCTGTCCATAATGATGGAGAAACTATAGACACTAACCTGTCCATAATGATGTAGAAACTATAGACACTAACCTGTCCATAATGATGTAGAAACTACAGACACTAACCTGTCCATAATGATGTAGAAACTATAGACACTAACCTGTCCATAATGATGTAGAAACTATAGACACTAACCTGTCCATAATGATGTAGAAACTATAGACACTAACCTGTCCATAATGATGTAGAAACTATAGACACTAACCTGTCCATAATGATGTAGAAACTATAGACACTAACCTGTCCATAATGATGTATAAACTATAGACACTAACCTGTCCATAATGATGTAGAAACTACAGACACTAACCTGTCCATAATGATGTAGAAACTATAGACACTAACCTGTCCATAATGATGGAGAAACTATAGACACTAACCTGTCCATAATGATGTAGAAACTATAGACACTAACCTGTCCATAATGATGTAGAAACTATAGACACTAACCTGTCCATAATGATGGAGAAACTATAGACACTAACCTGTCCATAATGATGTAGAAACTATAGACACTAACCTGTCCATAATGATGGGGAAACTATAGACACTAACCTGTCCATAATGATGGGGAAACTATAGACACTAACCTGTCCATAATGATTTATTGAGAAACTATAGACACTAACCTGTCCATAATGATGGAGAAACTATAGACACTAACCTGTCCATAATGATGTAGAAACTATAGACACTAACCTGTCCATAATGATGTAGAAACTATAGACACTAACCTGTCCATAATGATGTAGAAACTATAGACACTAACCTGTCCATAATGATGTAGAAACTATAGACACTAACCTGTCCATAATGATGGAGAAACTATAGACACTAACCTGTCCATAATGATGTAGAAACTATAGACACTAACCTGTCCATAATGATGTAGAAACTATAGACACTAACCTGTCCATAATGATGGAGAAACTATAGACACTAACCTGTCCATAATGATGTAGAAACTATAGACACTAACCTGTCCATAATGATGGGGAAACTATAGACACTAACCTGTCCATAATGATGGGGAAACTATAGACACTAACCTGTCCATAATGATTTATTGAGAAACTATAGACACTAACCTGTCCATAATGATGGAGAAACTATAGACACTAACCTGTCCATAATGATGTAGAAACTATAGACACTAACCTGTCCATAATGATGTAGAAACTATAGACACTAACCTGTCCATAATGATGTAGAAACTATAGACACTAACCTGTCCATAATGATGTAGAAACTATAGACACTAACCTGTCCATAATGATGTAGAAACTATAGACACTAACCTGTCCATAATGATGTAGAAACTATAGACACTAACCTGTCCATAATGATGTAGAAACTATAGACACTAATCTACCTGCTGTTTTACATACAAGGCTTTTAACCTCTCCTGACATC